>NW_007578899.1:0-162253 GCF_000690725.1 Stegastes partitus | reverse complement strand
GGGGAATTGTTTTGGTTGAATACACGGAGGCAAGAGCTGTGATTAAAATGGTTTATTCACCAAAAAACAACTAACAAGGCTGCTTTACTACATGTTCCAAACCTTTGGCAAAAAAAATGTGACAGGCACGGCCAATGGCAGGCTTACACCTGCAATCCAGATCCGGTGAGTCGGACTACCATGAGGTTGGCTTTTATGGTGTTAAGTGAATAAAAAAATACAACTACTGGATGAGTTTCCCAGAAATTTGCTTCTGCAGAAGGCCCATAGAGGACACAAATTAAAATGATGATCCGCTGACTGCCCAAATGGAGCCATAATCACATCAGAATTTCAGTTTGTCTGACTGAATACCTACAAAACTAACCTTAGCATCCCTGGAATTATCTGTAGTGCTCTAAAATGCTAAGCTTCGATGGCAAACCTGAAAGATTTTGCCTGCTAAACATTAGCATGTTAGCTTTATTACCATATTAATGGCAGCATTTAGCCTAAAACACGCTGCTGTGCCTCCTGAGCTCCTGCAGTCGGATTGAGCATCACTGCAACTTTCCAGCCGAATGCTAGAAGCAGCTCTGCTTTGTACACAGAGTTGTTTTTCTCTCTCACACCGCAGAGCTTGTGCACAAAGCCTGAGGTGTCTAATGTATGTACACATATAGTACAGTACAGAATTTGCATCCCTACATATACAGTACACTCGAACAGACTTCAGGGGCTCGCTGGCTTATGCGGAAGTTTTCTAAGCCTCCTATAAATATTTCTGTGGAAACACAACTCGTCTCGGTGTCGTGCTTCCTGTCGGCACTGGTGAAATGTTTCTTTGGTAATTCATTTGCAATTAGGAAATGTAAATCAGACAGGTGCTGCTGGCATCTATCAGAGTCTGTATTTGTTTTACCTAAGGCATCTCAGATCCTCCCTTTGTAATAACACACACGTGCACGTTCGTGCATCTGAACACGGTGGCGCGCGCGCAGACACAACAAGGTCACCTCCACGTATCACTCGGGGTCTTTCTGCGCCAGTCTGGGGAGACTTCAGAAGTTGCGGCATGAAAGAGGAGCAAACTTTTTATTCAGAAGACGAGATGCGGAGTGCGCCTTGTTTCTGACTGACATATGTTCACTGTGTGTGAGAGAAGAACTGGGATCAACACTCTCTGCGCATAAGGAGAGGTACAGCTGCTAGATAGCATTTCTTAGTTTGTGTGTGTGAAGCGAGGGAAAGCGTGTGTGTGTGTGTGTGTGTGTGTGTGTTGGGATGGAGGGGGGGGGCACACGGGAATGCACACTTTCATGAGTAGCATGTGTGTGTATGTGTGTGTGTGTGTTTGTGTACGAGTCGAGGCGAGTGACTTCACACAGGCGTAGTAGTAATGAAGCGTGCCAGTGTGGAGAGAGTGGAAGTTGAGTGTCAAACTGGTGAAGAGGAAGGAGGAATCTGTAACATTTGGTTTCCAGTATGTCACATTTCCACCGCATTTTAATCACCTTTATTAATGCCAAATACTGAGCACGAGAGATAAATCCTTGTTTACAAAGACTGACCAGTACGACAAATGTGCAATTTTAATATTTGGACCGCAGACAAGCAACTTTTAAAAGACAGTTTTTAATATTCAGATGCCCTCCCACACGCGAAGGCACACGCTGACTACATTTACAAACACACACACACACACACACGCGCGCTTGCACACTCAGTGTTTTATGCCACTGGCAACTGCCTTATTCCCACCAGCTGTCTCAATGCATAAAACCCAGGCTTGTTGTTAAGTCTGGGGCTTAAAAGCACTGCCAAAAAGAAAGCTGGGCAGGAATAACGGCATTAATTCTGTGATTTGAGCCACCACTCAGACTCAGCATTTAAAAGTGCTTAAAACTAGCAGCTGGTGTCAACAAGGTAATAAAAGCAGGCACAAGGGATCGCTCTGCCCGACTCGTGTTGGGCAGCAGGATGTCCATGTTAGTTTAAACGGCAGTGATGCGGGCAAAGAGGAGACGCTGGCATGGACCGCAGCCCGCCGCACTGCCAGAGAAAGAAAGGGCAGTCGGGGTAATGCGAGATAGTAATTTGTAGTTTACCAGCTTGTGTCATAGAAATATAACATACAATAGATTGATGCAGGCCCATCACTCCCTCCCTGTTTGGTTTCCTGTGTTTCGTTTCCAGCTCGGACTGGAAATGGCTCGAGATCGCTCCGTCAGTGACATCATCCTGTACGTCTCCCTCCCTCCCTCCCTCCCTCTCAGGTGAAAGGTATCATTTGCAGCAGCTCCTGCCAAGTCAGGAGTTGGAAAACTTTAATTTCCCGAGCTCTGGAGACAGCGCCAGAGGTTTGATGTCCATTACCCGAGCTCTGAAACAAGAGCTGACGTTGACTTGGAGTGAGCTAAGTACTCTGTGGTAGCATTACCTAACCCCAGAACCTCAGCGTCGTCCTTCTCGCTATCTGCCTGCCGCTCCCTTGTTGCAGGGCTTTAAGCAGAGATATGGAGGAGTCGGCCTGGGCTGTGTGTGGGCGCTCAGCTCAGATATGGTGGTCATATACCGTGATTTTAATTTGTTTTCAAGCCCAATTGTGAACATTTAGTGACTTATTATCAAGGAGAGTTTTTGTGTTTTAGCTCACACAGTCCGTAAATAGCTATTAATATTTAAAATCGGGCCTTTTCTTGACTGATCAGAACTTTTACTGTGAGCTTGATCAAATCCTGCCACAGTGATGGTTCATGTGTTTTTCTTACTTGCTACAGAAATGCAGTTTAATTAAATAAAATAAATGAGGTTACTTTAAGGGAAAACTTGTTTTTAATCCCACATCTTATCTAGCTTATGCATTGGCTTGAAATCAAATGATATATCACTGAAAATCACCAAAAAACGGAATCAACTTAGCTTCCAGTCAGCTCCTGCTGTTAAAAGCACAATGTAAAATCCATCCATCCATTATCTATACACCGGTTAATCCTCACGAGGGTTGTGGGGGGGCTGGAGTCTATCCCAGCCGACTTAGAGCGAAGGCAGGGGACACCCTGGACAGGTCACAATGTAAATTAAGCTAATTAATTAATTTGTGAATCCTATAAATGTCTGTGTGAGGTAAATGGAAACTCTTTTTTACTTTTTAATGCTTATTACCAAGTTCCTGCTACTGCTGTTTTCTGAAGCAGCACATTCCCTGTCAGTGCAATCAAGTGTTTTATCTTCAGATTAATTGAATATTCGTCTAACACCGGGCACATCGCTGCTCTCTGTATCCAGCAGGACGCTCAGCTGACCGTTCAAACACATAAAAAGCACGTTGGGGCGAAACTGATGCAAGTTTCTCTGTCGTCGGACTTTGGAAGTGGAGGCTAGTAGTTTTAAAACGCAACTTGTTAATCAAAACTATTTTATCGGAATCAGAATTTAATAAAATGAAGTAGCTGGCTGGACCAGGTCCGCTCGCCGTCCTTCCTCTTTAAGGCCATCCTCATCAGCAAGGCTGAGATTCCTGTTAAAAAGTCAAGACTCGGCTGGACCGGGGCCACAAAGTGCATTATGATCCACCGCCTCTTTGCTACCCATTAAGTTGTCCTTCACGATGCGGCAGCGGCTTGTAAACGCCTCGGCACTTCAGCACTCAAGCTCCTCCGCTCTTAAATCCGCACACCGCGGTCTGTAAAACATCTTGACTGTCCTCGCAACTTTGCACTCTTGCACATCCCTTTGAAAGCGAAACTCAGCCTGTGAGTCAGCAACGGGCGTTTTGCACATCTTAATTGCGCATCGGCAGCGTCGGTATTCACACTTCTTAACCACACAAAACACGCTAGATGTGCCACCAGCAGTAACATCACAGCTACTAATGAATGGGTTGTGGTCTGCAAGCTGTGGCTCAGACACATTTGTCGGGGTCACCTCATAATGAAGCCAATTTGAACTAAATAAAACACTCAGAAAATTATAGTTATTTTTTTCTAACTTTAATCTAAATTTCAGTTTTTGTTGTGAAATTTCTTGAATTTCTTGGATTTCTTGGAGAAGTTGAACATTTTACTGTTTTGTCCAACAACAAAGTACTTCGATTGGAAAACTTTTGGATTCTCCGTTGGCGTGTGATCGTTCTCTGTATTATTCATGTGTGAAATTTGTACCTAATTGTGGGAATGTTTTATGAAATCTGCACAGAGCTGTCAGTCAAAGTGGAGGACAAGTGCAAGGTGTCCTGAAGGTTAATGGCTGAGGAAACGCTGAGCGATTTAAACACCATATGGATAGGCTCATCATCTACAAGCTGTTCAAGGTTGAACCCATCCAGAACACTGTAGGATTGAGATAATAGCCTTCTTTGCCCAACTGTTGTTAAGCTACCAATCTCCTGTCAGCTGCGGGGGAACTGATAAGCATTAGGACCCGAGACCCTGAGCAACTTCTCCTGCTTCTGCCGCTCCTCGCTCAATCTTTGACTCGTTTCCTCGCCGCCGCCGCCGCCGTCGGTCCGTCAGGTGCACAACAGAGGTGTCGGTGACACATTTTGCTGCTTTCGTTTTCCTCCTCTTCTTTTCTCGTCGTTCCCGTTTCTCTCGTCTCTCTTCTGCTCCTTAGCCGTACACATACATCGGAGAGTGGCTCGCCCTCAGAGCCATCTGTTTCCAGGCAGCCTGTGAGTGTTGCTGAAATATGTAGGGCCTAATTAATTCAACCAAATTGTTTTAGAATAGATTAATACAATAATGGCAGCGCATGAAAGGTTATTTCAAGTACACCACTCAGCTAATCTCATCAAAGGGTAGATTTTTACTGCTCTGCACTCGGCGAACACCCACTGCCATATAGACACTGGTATACAGGAAACCAGTCTGTACGTACTGGAGGGCTGACTTTGCTTTGGTTGGAGACGTGGTTGATCAATAGCATAGACGATGGTCGAGGGGAAACTTACTGGGCCTTCACAGGATTCCTGTATAATGGAAAGCAATTACAAAGTCTATTACAGATCTGTTTCTGTTTAACAAAATCGAGCAAGAATGCACATTTAGGTCTTTAGTTCTGATGGTGCTTCTGTCAAGGAGAAATATGACTGCATGACAAAGTTTAAGGAAAAACTATTAGTGTCCTAGCAACAGGAACAGGATCACAATAGGCAGCAGCAACCTGTCTGCAGGAAAATGAACCTTCTCAACTGCTTTCTAAGTTGTTTTTTTTCCACTAAATATTGATAACTGTGGGTATAAAGATGCTCTCAAAAGCTTTACTCAGTTCTTCCTGTGGTGGAACTTTAGGCCTGTTTGTGACCTTTTAATTTCCGCCCGATCCTGCCAGCCTCCGCCGGCTCGTATACGTTTTAGTAGATGGAGCTGTGATTGTTTTTCTTTTGATGGTTGTTGAGCAGAACAGCTGGCGACGCTTTAAATCCTGTGACCTCCAGATAGAAAACAATAGTCAGTCACTTGAAAGCACTTTATAAATGATACGACAGCAAACTCATTATAAAGGGTGTCATTTTAAAGCGCTTGGTATCCGTATTAGGGAAGAGACGGCGTTTCCTTGATGTATTATTATTTTCGTTGTTGTTTGTGATCCCTGAAGGAGAAGTTTGACCTTCTGGGTAAAAAAGAAAAACGTGTCTATTCATTAAACTGCACGCCCTGCTGCTCCTTTGGTAAGAAATATATTTTTATGGGGAAGCTTTTTGAAGTAAAGATCAATAATATATCCCGGTCTGATTGGTCGTTAGCGCTGCCTGTCCGTCATGTTTCGTCCTCTGAATTAATCACTCAGACGGAGATTATGAATGAATTTAAACATCAAGCTGCAAATAATTTTTTAGGAGCAAATGTCACATTCGGATGCCTCATTTACAAACGAAAACCCTCACGTGCTATTCCTGGGAGACGGGGAGGCGGCGCCATCAGTCACCTGGACTAACCTCTTCGGGGAGCGAAGCAGACGAGCAGAAGTCACAGTGCTGTTGTTCATCAAGATTAATACCAGCTCACTGTCCTCCCCAGAGAGGCAAACTAACAGATTCCCTACTTGACTTCCAGAGCTGGCTCCTATAGACAGCTCTGGTTCATTAACACGAGTATTATGGCTGAACCACTTGCAATTAGGAACGCGTTTAAGACGATGCCATGCACATACAAGCGCGCCGGTGTGTGCTCGTGTCTGGCTGCACACTTAGCCTTACACCTATACGCACACACACAGTCGCACGGTGTCGGGCGCAGTTTTTTATTTTTTTTTTTTAAGAGGAGGAATATGATAATGAACCTGGCTTGATAGAGTAATTAACTGGGCTAAATGGAAATCCCACGAGGTTCAGTGATAGTTAGCAGATGTTCTCTGAAATACATTAAAGACCAAACGTCTTGTGAAGGGGGGAGAAGAAGTGAGAGAGTGAAGGAGGGAGGATTTCACCACCGTAGATAAAGTTTGGGGTTTTTCAAATAAGGAGAGGAATGCGAGGTCTCGACTTCTGCGGTGGGAGTCTTTTATTTGTCTTGGTAGGGGGGAGATGAATCAGCTGATCGGAGTCATGTGGCTTACAAGAGCAACACAATCGTTAAACAAAAGAACAACCTCGAGCTAGTTTTGTTGTCGAAGGGGAGGTTTTACGACCTGAAGACATTTCTTGTTAGGCGGTTAGTTAAATTTGTTTTAGATTACGTGGCAGAAGCGGCGTGTTTGGAGTGAGGAACAGGCCAGTAAATGTGACACAATAAATGTGGCAAAGGAAATGTTTGTGATTTAATAAAGGCCGTGACATACTGATGGAGTTACGGTTCCCAATGACACCGATTCATCCTGCTGTGACCTTTCTTATCTTATAAAACAACATTCCTCTTCTCACAGAGTGTATTGAGCAGCAGATTTTAGACCAATAGCGACCTGTTATAGACGTTTTATCAACAGAAATAAGAAAATTACTCCACAGAATGTTTGACTTAAATGCATTTGATGCAAACCAACATCAAAGCATGAAACAAAAATGCAAAGTTTACTTGCATGAACCATTGTGCAGCCGAGCTGACTCATATCATCACATCCTTTTGATAAGGCAGCCTTTGCCCTCCGCCGTCTTATAACCTCGGTGCGGTGAGGCTGCTTCGCCGTGACCACCCACCGTGCGCCGTCATTTTATACAATTTCATTTACAAGAGTTTCTTTCAAGTTGCTTTCTTTATTGCATCTTACTGATGTTCTTATTGAAGACAGTTTAACATAAAGCTGATTTTACTTGCTGGCTTTATTTAATGTGAGGATTCCTTTAGCTTTTATTTTTTACTTTATTTATTTGTTTTTATATTTGAAGACTTCATTTGCTAAAACAGATAACTCCACCTTCACAAACCTTCAGGAAACCCACTTTTCCATCGTCTACCACGATATCAATCAAACTATTTTTGTCATTTCTACTGAGTCAAATCCACTCAGCGTCAGTTTGACTGATATTATCTCAAGCAAACAACAAAAACAAGTTTTCTGAAAATCTACAACAATGGAGTTATCTGTTTTTGCAAATGAACTCTTCAAATGTTTTGATTTGTCGCTGTTGTGTTGACATCACAATAATTATTTGTGTGCCTTAATAAATGAAGTAAGTTGGCTAAATTCAAAATAAGCCCTTTTTTGTTTCCTCTTGAATAATAATAATAATAATAAAAAAAGAGTTCATTAACCCTGTTCAGGACTTTGGGGTCTTTGGTTTAGGTGACAGGTAATGTTTTTTTTTTTGTTTTTTTTAAAGATTTTTTTTTTATATAAAAAGAGGGACATTTGTCGTGCATCTGGAACCAAAAATACGTCAACTTATCAAAAAATGTATTTAACATAGTATAAAAGTCTATAATGAATACCAACAAGTATTTTGCATGTATTCTTTCTTGGGGTCTTTCTACGTACGGCAACATGAAAGTCCTGAAAAGGGTTAAAGAGGATCAATAATTATTAATATTGACTGCATTTAAACATTTTTTCCAAGATAATTTTTCCGCCACACATGGACTCAGCTTCTTATTCAAATAATCTTCTTAAATCATCATTTTATCATAGAACACCCTGACTGACTTGTACGCTACGTTATAAAAAGACCGTCACCGTACACGCGGCTGAAGTGAGTTTCACGCAGCACAAACACGACGGAGCTGAATGTTTACTTCTCCAGTTATAAATGGCTGGCTTGCTGTGGCTGACGGCCTCAATCTATAGCTTGGCTGTTGCCTCGCACGCAGCAATATTAGTGGCACCGAAAGAGGCGGTGAAGTCGCACTCCACCAGCTAGCTAGCTTGCTAAGTCATACTGAGAAGAGCCATCTGCTTCCCTGTCTGAACTTTAGAACAAAGACACCAGGCTGTCAAAGTTTCCCTCAAACAGAGAAATGCACCCTGACTCAATCACCAGCATACACATACAGGCAGAATGCCATGAACACATATACGTACACACACACACACACACACACACACACACACACACACACTCATTCCACCCACATAAGCGCACTCGTTTTGGACTTGTTTCCTTCTGTTCTGGAGTCTAATGGACTCTCCCATTCTCGGTTAAATGGCTCATCTGAGCGAACGGATGTAATTTTGGATATTTCCTCATTTTGCAAACTCAGAAATAGTTCCCTGAGAAAAAAAAAACAAACTAAATGAGGCATGTGGTCAGAAAGCATGTGCATGTGTTTGTGCTGGCGGAGAGGAACACCTGTTAATATTAAGTTTAATGCTGAATTTATTCCAGTCAGTCCATGTGGTCAGTAGGTGTAAAGCAGCTGCAGGAAGTGTAATAATGACTTCCGCTTTACTCCGCCTCCCCTCCACACCCACTCACCAGTTACAGCCGGCCATGTGGTCCTGTATGTACCAGCTCCGTCGCTAATATACTGGCACCGGACGCAGCTCTGGGACTGACTAAACAGCCAAATATGCTTCAGCGAGACGCCTCACCAAGCTTTACCCTAAACCCGACTGCGCTTTCTGTGGATGTTGCTTGTGGGCGAGTTTGAACTTCGTGTGATCTTAATGTATTGATCAATCACTGCTCCATTACCTCTAGACTTTGTTTTTCTCTCTCCGACCCCCGCGGGCACGTTCATACTATCACATGTGAGCAAAGTTCAAAAAACCTTTTAGTGCTCTTTATTTTGACGTGCGTAATGCGTTCCAGTAAAGCTCGCTATCTGTTTGAATTAAGTGTGATGAACGCCCGAGCACGAACCCTCCTGCCCTGACAGTCCATATCAAGCCGTAGTACTCAGTAGAGCAGCGTGAGTTATTAGTTAAGATGCTAATTGAACTTAACCCGACATGAAGAAATATTACAGACTTTCTCCAAAATACTGAGAGTTGCAGCTGCGGTCATATCTGCCATAAACGGTGCCGTTTAGGCGTCGCTGTCGATAAAGCGTGCAGACGTGCAGACGTGCAACATCGCGCTGGCAGGTTGCAGCCTTCCTCTGTGCTGATGTGGAACTTGATATACTGCACTTCTCTCTGTCTGTCTGATGGTAAATCCTGTCGGCTAGCGCTCTGTGATAACTTGTGGCACAACACAGAGGGAAGTTTTAAATCATACGACGAGATCTGGTGTGTTTTTATTTTTTTATTTTTTATGACCTGACAAAGATCCAATTAAGATTGAAATGCTGTCAGCGGAGCCGCTGTACGTGGAGCGTTGCAGTGCAGTTCTGTGCATTTAGCGACGTGAGCTCGTGGTGAACACAGAAATCAGGGCTGGCATGGAGCTGGCTGGTAAACATAGACGCTAGTGAGGGTTTGCTGCAGGATTTCTCAGAGGATGAAGGTTTTACTGTGACCCTCACGTATAGGAAATAAAACACGCATTGTTCTGAGTGGTTAACATTTTTCTATACGTTGCTCGTGCAGCAGATATGACTGATTTCAACGTGGCATGCAGTGCTTGGAGCTGTAATAGATTTCTCAGTGTCTGACCATCCTGTGCTGCCATGGTAACCTCTTTAATAGTCCAGAGTATGGATGTGACATCTGCCATGGTGTGCTTGGTTTGCTTGATTATTGAAAGCCCAGGCAAAAGAAAAGCACGTTGATTAAAACAGGAAACAAACGGTCGACGCTGTGCGTAACTCATATGAAATGATAAGCGTACATATGTAATTTTTTAATAAAGTAATCAGCCTTCATGTGGTCGTTATATGAAGTTAGGAATACCGACTCCCAAACAAACATAATTGTTTTGTTTTTGTGCCGCACATAGTTTGTCTTCTACAAGTGGGCAGAAAGTGGTTTGGTGAAGTCATGGCTATCAATCAAAAGCTTTTCAAAATGTTTCTCAACGCGTCCCGAGTAAATGCGAGTTTGGTTTTCCTTTATAAATTACATCTCCACCCAGGCTTGTGTTCCGCCCATTGAGCTCAAGGGTCAGCTCAGTCAAATGCTTCAGTTAATCTGTGTGACATTCCCAGGAAGACGGAATCGCTGCACGCTGGTTAACCATTACCAAACTCAATTAATCATTCTGAGGCCGTACCAGAATTTCACGATGCACGTCTCCTCCTTGTTTTTTTTCTTTTCCTCCTACTTCTTCCTGCTTTCCTACATGCTACTGGTCTTACTTCATCACACCCTTGTTGACACCCGCCGGCCGCTCGGCGACAAAGCCGGCCTTTCATGCCATCCCCCCCCCGCAGTCTGCTCGGAAACACCGGTGTCGCAAGCGCCCCGGAGCGCCATCTGCCCACCGCCCCTCCGAGCAGATGATAAAGTTAGCATCTCCGCTTTGCATCCTCCCCATGGATACGGACAAACAGACACACATGGAGACACACCTACACAAACACGCACACAGTATGTTGCGGATATTAGCATATCTCTGCGTGTGTGTGTGTGTGTGTGTGTGTGTGTGTGTCCACCTGACTTGTCTCTGATTCTTGTTCTCCCCAGAGGTGGACACAGAAAACATGGAGTAAAATGAGAAGGAGGGGGGCACAAGGGCAATAAGAGGCAAGTGGCGACGGGATTTGAAAGTGTGAAGAATCACTTAAGGAACGAGAAAAAGGGCAAAAATTAGAGGTTTGGTTGAACGTTAATTTAGCGTGCATCCACAAAATAAATCATTACAAACAATTCTTGGCATAGCTGCAGCTACCTGAGATATGAATGATATTTATTTGACTCTAGCTTTAGTGTTTGTTATTTACTGACGTGACTTTTGTTCTCAAAATGTGTTCATCTAAATCGATAACTAGAACTTTGCAGCTTTAACTTTTTTCTTTTATTGTAGTTTCAGGAGCAATTAAAGCATGAAAAGAATCACATCAGACCGACAGCGGCTCGCTAAATGCTTCCTCCTCCATCGTGCTTAGCTTCAATCCTGCGACCGCTCGGTTTCTTTCCCACTCAGTCTGACTTGATTCCGTTTGGAATCGATGAAAGGTGAGTTTAAAATTAAGCAAATAAACCGACGGCTCTGTTTTCTGAACCAAAAAGATCAGATTTGGGTGGAGCGAGTGATTAAAGTCCCCCCCGACTGTCAGTCAACAGATTTTTATGTTGAAATTGGCAGCTTTATCAAAGTACATCTTGCATAGATTAATGTAATCAGATTGTACTTTAAATGCATTTTACCCCCACGATAACCCCAAACAAATCTATAATGATGGCTTCAGCCCCGAACTAAAACAAGCCAAAAGTGTCTAATGGAGTCATCAGCCCACTCAGATTATCATCATCTGTTTGGGCTAGCTACCTCTGTGCTGCACACACACACACACACACACACACACACACACACACACACACACACACACACGCATGCATATCCCTCAGATTCCCAACTACAAGGAGCAAAGAAGCGTCAGGAGATGTTTAATTAAGACAACAGATCAATTAACAGCTCAATTAGCCTGGCTAATTAGGGGCTCAGTTGGAACAAAAGCTCGCTCTCCTCTGCTCTCCCTCTCTCTCGGTGTCTCTCGCTCGCTGTCACGCACACGTGCACGTGCACGCTCCCAGACTCACACCCTCTCACAGGGCTTGAGCACAGGACATGGTTGTCGCTAAACCTCGCTATAGAGTACATAATCCTACTTAATCGTCAGTCCAGATTTTGGCTGAAAATTGCCTGGAAGGGGGGATAGGAGCAGGAATTCTAACTCCCTCCTAGTTTTATCTGTGAATCCAGGACACTGGTGATTTCAGAGGACTAATTGAAGTTACAGCAGCCTGGAGGTTGGGGCACATTTTACTTAACCTGTTCTTTTTTTTTCTCGTGGGGATGCATTACATCATCCCAACATTTCTAAGCTCACACAACTTTCACAGCATCGTCTTCCTCAGTACAGTCAGAGTGTGTTTGTGCAGAAGTCATGCTACCAGGTGTGCTAAAGCCTCTTGTGTGTCTTTTGGGGATGGTGGCGGGGATGCATGGTTTTGGCACATGCTCTGGACCCCGATGGCCGTGCAGTTGCAGCGACCGCGCCGCTCGATACACAACCCCAGGAGTGTGTTAGTGAGAGAGGAAGACAGAAGGTGTGTTACCGTTTAAATGTTGCACAGTTTTTGAGCGGATTTCCAAAAAGCGAGCAGGAGACGAGTGTTCCCGTGAGCTAGTCTGGCTTATATAATTAAAATAGCACCACAGGGACAATCAGAATCCATATTGATGTGTACTCGGGTGTGTGTGTGTGTGTGTGTGTGTGTGAGCATATTTCTCTCAGTTTCTTTAATGCTTTGACACACAAACATAACATTTGCTTTATTCAGAATGGATTTACAGGTGACTCACACCTGAAGTTTAAACATAAAATCAACTATATTCAGCAATTAAAAAAATACACACATGTTTAAAGTTAAAATATTTCCAAAGCCACAGCCGTTCTTTGTCCCACAGAGCTGCTACCAGCTAACCAACAACGCCGAGTGCAGAGAGATCAATAGTTCAGTTGTTCCCACATTTCACTTTTTCACTCGCGAGCCTTGATTTACTCCCTTGCGGATGTGCACACAGACAGCTCCGGACGCCGCAGACGGGTAGTTGTGGTTATTATATCACTTTCTATTCTGCCTGGAGTCTGCTGGGAGGACTGTGTTCCCTGCATGTGCAGCAGAGCCGGGGATACTGGTGGATGTGGAGCGCTGGCCCGAGTGGGGGGACTGCTCGTTTGTGCCTCGAATTTGATGGATACAGGTCTCAGCTTCCATATAAACCCGACCCTTTGCCTTTTACTCACCGACTGAATCAATATAGTTGTGAAATACCGTGTCTCTCCTCTGCTCGGTCTGCAATATGTTTTCGTCTGCAGTCTAGTTTGTTCTTTATGTTTTGGAGTTTCTAGTGGAAGAAAAAGCAGCAACAACATCAAAGTTCATTAACTGTTAATACATTCTCAGTAACAATATCTCTATCTCAGCCAATATTAGGATGTTAATGACATTTCCCCTTAGATCTGTTGAAGGTAAAATCATAACACTTGGGCCATGTTTGTTTGTGTTGGAGGTTGGTAGTGCATCCTCTGGTGAGTGCGAGATAGATGTCCTCGTCTAACCTTCTCCTCCTCGTCCCTGGGGTGTTTGTCTGTGCGTATGAGCTAGCATGCATGCATATGCACTTGTGTGTGTGTGTGTGTGTGTCATGCAGGGTTCAGATGCTCGGTCACCCCATACATCTCCAATGCAACAGACAGGTCTGGGGTTCTGTTGCTGATGCACTGTCTGCTCTCATTACTGAGCAGGCCCAGGAGCAGGCCCAGGCTCGACAAACGCACAAAGAAACGCCCACACACACGCACACACACACACACACACACACACACACACACACACACACACACACACATGGTCTTGCCGGGACAATTAAATGTGACTGGAAACACTGGAAGAATCTGCCCAAAGTAAAGGAGACGGCTGGAAAACCGCTTGGCACTGATGCATGCTGAATTACCTTTACGTTACAGCCAGATTCATAAAAATCCCGACGCCACACACGAGCACTGCACAACCGCACAACCACAATGGAACACACTGTGCAAGTCTTGTGACAGGATGACTGACAGAAGGACAGGCTGTTGCCACATGACTTCCTCTCTCTCCCCACACACACAAACACACACTTCCCTATGTTCCAGTGTTAATAAATTGTGTCCCAGCAGCTGTGTGCTATGACTGCAGCCTCCTTCTGCTGCGTGTTCCGATATGGCAGCGACGTCCGCTCGCCACCAACTCTCCTTCTTCCTGCGTCTGAACCTGACCAGAAGCGCAGCCCGAAGATCCACTTAGCTCCTTGTGTAGCGTCTGGCCGGCTACCGAAGAAACCTTTTTGGAGAAAAGTGCACTTTTTGCTTCTTGATCGCTGCCACAGGGTTCAATAAAGGTCATGTTTCTAAGCTGCATGTCCTCCTGCTTAGCTTGAATATGCAAATATCTTACACACACACACACACACACACACGTAATACACACCTACTTAGGATATTAAGCTCTGATATTAACCTGCCTGCTTATAAAGAAAACAAATAGTAGACTGCTGTACATAAAACATGTGGCAGCGGGGAAATGTCTGATTTTTGCTGTTTGTAGAAAGACAGAATTTGAAACATGTGACATTGTGTGACCATCCGGAGCTGCTTAAAGGAACTTAAGGCCTGTAATGGTGGATTCATACAAGGTGTGCCAGAAAAGTTCCAGGACTGGTGTCACAAACAATATATTTCAAATCCAAACCACAAGTGTTCCCCTTCGTAGTAATCCCCGTGGAGTCACTTCCCCAGCCTTCTCTTCTCACCGCCATGCACTCCTGGAAGGATTCATCCAGGATCCTCCGTCGTCACAGCCATCTTGATGTCGTCCACGTCTTCTAAACGGGTCCGCTTGATGACCCCCTTGAGCTTGGGGAAGAGGAACCAGCCCCATGGAGCCAGGTGGGGTGAGTAGGGAGGTGGCTCCAGCACAGAGATGTTCTTCTCAGCCAGGAGCTGTGGGATGCTCAGGGCGCTGTGAAGCAGGTTGTCATGGTGAAGCAGCCTCCACTGGTCCTGACACAACTCTGCCTCTTCTCTGACTGAAGCAAACGCTGCAGGATCTCTCTGTAGACGAGCTGGTTGATGATTGCAAGATGTTGCTGTGAGCAAATGTATTGATATTCATGAAATGAGTCACTCGTCATGCCTTCAGGTTGTAACTTTGCTTATTCGCTATTCAGACGTACATTTGTTGTAAAGTGTTTGTGATGTTTGGTTTAGTATGAAGCCTCCTTGGTTTGGTAGCTCTGTGATCCAAACTGTTACCGTCTGCTTATGTCTGCATACGTGCAAAAAATGGAGTCCCACGTGGAACATGTTTGGTCCTACACCAGGTGGTATTTACATGTATGCTAGCAGAGTTAGCCTCGACAGAATCAGAGCATGTTAAGCTCACGCTGACCCTGAGTGGGTCAGTAAGCATGAAAACCCAAGTCGCTACGTCAAGGGACGTTTCTAATAAACAACATAGCTGCATCCCCAGTGGACACCAAATTTCATGAGACTTGGTGGAGACGTGGAGCGACGGCACAGGACTCACTCACTGTGGATGTAGAGCGCTTTTGTTAGATTGAGCGTTGATGTTGGATATTCTAAGTCCTGGTCACAGTCTTCTTCTTTTTGACGGTATGCAGCATTTGAGTGCCTTAGAGTAAGAATTGTTGCTGATAAGACATCTCTGAATGTGTAGTTTTATTTTTTGACATGACAGACATGTTGGTTTTGTCTGCTGTGCCTTCACTCTATTCTACTACTCATGTTATTATTCTTTTCTGTAGTTTAACAATTCATAGTTTCACAGTTAATTAGCAGCACCTACCTCAACCTAACACAGTCTGATATACGACTCTTGCAATAGATTCTCGAAGGTAGAAGATCATTTTTGTTGGTGCACAAGTGGAGAGGTCTCAACTACGCTGTTTAATTGCATCGCATTGTACTGTTTTCCATAATCGTGTTCACTGTATTCAAATCAGTAGGGAAGTCAAATAACAGAAGAAGTTCAAGAGTCTAACAGCGCTACAAACTGCAAACTCCAAAATGACCACATAGTTAATTCAACACCTCTCTATAACCTTCATGGATAAAGTAGTTCTCGCTGGATTTTTAGCTATACGTCCCTAATAAAGTGGCAGCTGAGCGTATAAGGGCATACGTGGATAAAGAAAAGAGAAGAGAGAGACATTGAGCGTGGAGCGTAGCAGCCAGCCAGGGGAAGATTCCAGCAGAGGATAATTGGCCTTAAGCCATTCCTCTGGCCTGCTGCTCCCTGAATAATGCATGGTCTTTTTAATGAAGCCCCTTTTTGTTGTCTTTTTACTTCTCTAGGATGTAGGGTAAAATTAGCATACTCCTGTGTCTGCATCTTAATGAGGGTTTGGCTACTAAGGTTCGGTTGTGCTCAGAGCCATTCCCATTCTTACTGATCTGAGCTTAAAGGTAAGATAAGGATAGGCGTAACAAGGATTCAACCGCCCTGCCAGTCGAGGTAGACAATGTGGCATCATCAAAGTGCTTTCAGAGCGATGTAGGAAAAAGGAGGCTGCTTTTGTCTTGTGATACAGGGAATGGAGTAGTCATGTCTTATTGAAGTCTGGAGCCCCAGGCGGCTATGATTATTAAAACTAGATGAATGCGAGGCAAAAAATTAAACATTCATTTACTCGTAAGTGTTCTTTTATACGTGTCCTTTCAGACTTTCTTTCTTTCATGGTCAGTCTCTGTGGCATACAGAATAGGAATCCTCCAAAGTACATGCACGTGAACATTTTCACATGAGGCTTACAGTAAAACCTCTCACCGCCGTCCAGACCTGAAAGTGCTGTCTTTTTTTTTTTTCTTGCTACAGACGTGCTGGAGTGTTTGAGCCTGTCCTTGAGTGGGGCAGGAGAGCATTCCTCAATCATTGGGGCATGTACAACAGTTCCCTAATCCTACTGTAGACCCCCTTTCATCTAGTGGCTAATGCTTTGTGAAGCACTGAGCTGTGATCAGGCCCAACGCTGGAGGAACATTCGGAGCCGAGCGGGTCAAAGGGGTCCGTGCGGAGGAATAGAAAGAATCGCCGAGTTAGAAACGGGGAAACTCAAAACGGCGCCGTTTGTCAAAAAAAAAAAGCTGCAGATGGAAGTCGTCTGTGCAGCCTCGCTCGGTGATCTCACAATGCTGGATGGTTGTGTGACGTGCAGCGTAGGATGGAGATGGATGGAGACAATGGAGGCCTCATAGTGTGTGTGAAAATTGATTTGTGAATCATGAAATGGTAATTTTTCAGGTTTCTTTGAGTGCAGAGGCTTCTTTAGGATGAAGATGACAAATTACATTCTCCTACATTCTCTACACAAGCAGTGTTTGGCTGCTGATTTGTTGCTGTTTACTGTCGACTTATAAGCAGCAGCTGAGTGATTTTACAACATCTGCCTTCATTTGTCCAGGCCATCAAGTCACCAGCCGTGCAAACGGTACTTGCTTTCTGGCATTTCTTTATCGACTGATTTATCACGAGCTGAGAGGAGTGGTAAGTAAATCAGAATATCACGAATGACAACAACAATGCTGGCCTAACAAACCGCACTTGGCTCCGATTCTGTTTTCTCCAAACAGAGTTGCCTGGATAATTAACCTGTACATTAACTTCCCAGCTGATAGGAAACGGCATGTGGATATGAGCTCAGTGAGTCATGGAGATTGATCCTGAGTGCGATGGGATGGCAGAGGCAGGAAGCCTCACAGTTTGGCAGATGCTGCCATACCTGTCAATTCTCACATTCTGTTCAGTCTACCAGGTTCAGAGAGAGTCTCATTTCCTAGTTTGGCTCGGGAAGGAGTCTGGCACAGGAACAGAATAAGAAGTGAAGTTACAAGATGCTGCCTTGCTGGGACTGTGTAGCAGCAAACTTTCTGACAGCTTGAGCAACTGACTGGTTCTCTGTGATGGACTGAAGTCACGGCTGGGTTGCTGTTCCAGCTGACAGTACGCACAATTATCATATCTATTGAAAAGTATTGTTATTTTGACAGTGTGACAAAATCATGGCAAGCGTGTCTTGTGATATTGCTTTTTGTTTTAAACGCTGTCTCCCCGCGATGTACGAAGCATGTTTAATTCTAGGAAGCTCACCGCTAACCCTTCATTTTCTCTCGTAGCGGGCCAGATAGCCGATGACTAGTGGTTCCCCCGGACCGTTTGTTGTTGTGAAGTTGGTGATCATTTCTCGCGGCTGATGGTGCACACCACTGCACATCTTTAACCGTTGGCACAAACCTTTCTTCTGTGCTGGGTGAAAGCCTGTGGGACTCCAGGTCAACCCACCGCTGGGCACTGGGCTCCAAGTAATGGGCTAGTGGCAGCGGGAACTGGGCACTGGGTGGTGAGTTGGGACACAATAGCGGAAGGCTAGTCCAGGCCAAAATCAGGCCAAGTAGTTGCAATCAGTGGTGCATGAGGAGATCTGGCACAGGCTCTCAGCAGCTTCTCCTCTCCTCAGCAGTGGACTGCAGTGATGAGCGCTGCTACCAGCTACTGCCTGCCCTGTCTCAATTAGCACTACTTTGTGTTCGGCGTGCCCCAGAGAGGAGAGGGCGCTTTCTTTTTTAACTTTGTGCAAAAATATGCGTCGCGTTTTGCATACGATGGGTCTTGTGATACTCTACTGATTTCAAATGAAGTTTCTTTGAATTGACTGTAGTCTGTTTATATCCAAACAGCCTTTTCTCACACATTTCATATGATGTTGATGCTGATAGCTACAGCTCCTCATCCATTAAAACATCTTAAATCAATACAAATATCCCTTTTTCCACTTTTGTGTAATTGCATGCATGGAGAGAAATTTTATATTTTTGCAACCAGTTTAAAGGAATTAATTGAAAGGCTGCCAAAGGAGCGTAACTTCATTTTCTTTTAATCAGCACCAAACCCAAGAACCGTCTTATGAAATTCAAGTTATGTAGATTTGTAATATCCATGAATCTTAAGATTTAAAAAAAAAAAATGTTTTGTTTAGAAAATGTTGCTAATAAATATCAGTCTGTGTTTTCTGAAGCCCAGATTTAATTTACCGTGATGTAAAACAAGGTGATCAACCAGGAAATATTTAATATTTTAGCTTGAAACATGATTGAAAGGATGAATTGATTTTCAGATTTTAATGGAAATGCAATTAAAGTCAAATAAAACTTATTTTTTTGAGGAAACCCACAAGATATTTGTACCCTTTTGGATCAATTGCACCAGTTTTTAGTATGAAAAGCATAAAAATTCTCATCAGTTCCCGCGTCCTACGGTCGCATTTTGATCTGAAATCGAATGCTTTTGGCTAATTTTCAACGCCATCTATTTTTGATGAGCACACCTTTGAATATATAGAAGGGCCACTGAGCAGGACACCTCCAACCATCAGTGCAGCTTGGATCCCCAGCAATGTTAAATTAACTATGTGAAGGCAGCTGCTCTTTGAGCTCCAACACTTTTGTTCTGTGGTGAAAACAATGAATAATTCTCTTTACACCCCATATGTGGGTGTCGGGAGCAGGGCGGCAGGCAGGAGTACAATCCGCAGCTCAGATCAAAAGCCGGGCAAAGTTTAAAATGAACACGCATATCGAGAGGATGGGGAGGCGGCAACGCAGAGGAGTATTTGTTTGTGTGAGGAAAAAGAGCCTTCCCTGCACCGTAAGGCAAAAAGAAGGTGTAGGGAAAGACTGAGGATGTTTAGGTGTGTTGACGGGCTGACGTCTGTGGTTCATTGTTGTTCCCAACGTATGGTCCAATACACTAGACCTGGAAGTGGCACCGTGCTGTCAGCAGTTCTAGGTGGTCCCTGGAAGTCACACATTTTCGGACACTTTTCCGTGAGAACGCATCTCGACTACAACGTATACTGAAAGATATTAAGATTTCTGCATGAGCGGGACGAAGTTGGGATGAGCCAAAAACAATTAAAATCTCATTTAGTGCAGTCAGGTGCAGCTTATTTTGCATGCATTTAAAAAAAAAACCCAACATCAGCAGTATTTCAGTTACCATAGAATAAAAACAGACTTCAAAGCATGTTTCTAAGTGGAATTTTTGGGACGTAAATGTGTGATATCTAACACTAGCCAGTGCTGAAAATAAAACTCTCCTCATGTAACCAGAAGAAGAGAGACTGCTCAACCCAAAGGGAAACCGTCTCTGCAGCTTCGTCGGTTTCCATCAAACCAGCGTGCAACCTTACGTCTTCGCCGCCTCCCTCAGCTCTCTGTCTCTCACTTCAGCTGTGATACCTGTGAAGACTTCGCCAATCCCAAAAAACATCTTCAGAAAATAAAGTCAGGCTGTTGGTGTGTTGTCTTCAGGGCATTCACCTGCCTGACAGGCGCACAGAGATGGAAGAAGAGAGGGAGGTGAAACTAAAAAAAACAAAAAAAAAAAAACAAGGAAAGGCAACTTCTTCTCAAGCTCCTCCATCATGACAGATATTTTATTTTATTTTTTGGGGAGGCTTTGCGTTGAAAGTGCAGTAAGTAGTGCAGTGCAGCAGGCTCTGTAACTCACTCAGGAGCATTTCTAAGAACGGACGTAGAAGTTTATTATTAGCCAATAATTCCAGCAGCTGCAGTCAGGCAGTCAGTCTATATGAGAAAATATGGGAAAATGATGCAGTGTGTGTTTACCATGATTTGGTTTGGAGGAGGAATCCAATAAAGATGATGAAGAAGCCTCATCTCCGCACCTCGCAGGGCTGGGCTGGGTGGCGGAGTGCTCAGCGGACTGAGGGGAGCGCGAGCACAGGGAGAGGGAAGTGATTACTGTCGTTAAGTCGACAGGAAATGTTGCATCTCCTTGACGTTTAGTAATGATCGCAGCAGCTGGGAACAATAAAACTCCAACATTGCGCAATTATTGGCCTGCCTCACTCACATTGGATAAAAGTAATAATGCACATTATCCCCACATCCCCCTTTAAAGTCGCACCAGCGAGGGAGAAGAGGCTGCAAATGAGATTTGCTGCGCAGGAAGCTGAGTAGGCTGACGGTTATGATTGACTGGAGGAAGACTTCCTGCGGTGCCGTGTGATGTGACCACTCTCGCTCGCTCACTCTCAATATGAATTCCTCTTTTTTAATTTTTAATTTTTTTTTTCTCTCTCTCTCTCTCTCTCTCTCTGCCTTAATTTATTTCTCGTGATTTGACTTTGTGCCTTTGGGATAAAGAAGGAAGATTAGAAGGTTGAACCAACACGTAGGGAGTGTTGACAGCAGCCTGGATCCACGACAGACTAGAAACCAACAGTCGGCGTTGGCAGCAGGTTAACGAGACGTGAGCGACGGAGAGGCAGACGAGAAGAGAGAGAACTGGTGGTTTAGTATTAATTTGTAGATCATTGTTTTCTTACTTGGATTGTGAGATAATATACTTAGAACAACCTGCTGTTGCTTTACTGTACTTACATGGACACTTGCCAGTAAAGTAAATTCAAATTTGTGAGGGAAGGAGACGGAACAGGGAACAGCTTCATCCTGCAAAATAAGATTAAAACTTACAGTGATGCTACATTAATAAAACAAAGGTATCCAGACATATAACCACCATTATAAAGGTAGTTAAGAGTCTGATAACTGGATGCCATATTCAGCATTTTTCCAATTACTGCTATTTCTTTTTAAACCGATTCCTAGTAAATTAATTCATTTAAACTCTGATGCAGCTGCCTCTTATTATCCCCTCGGTCCCGCCCACAGCGCCGCCTGATTGGCTGAACGTCGTGTCACATCAAGACTGAAGGATAAAAAAAATAAAAAAATTAATTAAACACATGTTGAACCTAAATAAGCTAAGCTGAAGTTTGTGTTGTTATTACTGAATTCGTATTTTTTAAATTTGTGATTTAGATTTTTACTGCAAATTTTCCTTTTACCAGTTATCGGTCTCTTTAATTACTAACAAACAGTTACAAACATATCATGGTAATAAAATTAAAAAGGAAAACCACTATTAATATTAATCACAAATATTACACGTTAAATAATTGCTAATGTTTAATTGCATTAATATAAAATCATTAATGTACTTTTATTCACCTACATTTCCACACATATGCCTATTTAAGTATTTGTATTTCATCTACTATTTCTATTTTGTGCAGCGCGTCGTTTCTGATCCTGTATTTTTCATTAGCTTTGTCAGTGTTTCACACAGTGAGCGGCTCGTACGCGCTCATGCAAATAGAATATATTTGAATTGGAGATGGGACGGAAGAGGGGTCCTAAAGTATCATCTTCCATATTTAATTGAAGCCTACAGATGTCTTTTGACCTTTCCGCTCTGTGTGAATGCGTGCGAGCGTCTGCATGCATGAGTTTGAGGAGACTATTACCAGTTGAATATTAATGATTGATTAGGGCCCGTCGTGGCCGTGCATAAATACCACGGCTAGGTTTGTGCTTCTCTTCTCTTCTCTTCTCTTCTCTTCTCTTCTCTTCTCTTCTCTTCTCTTCTCTTCTCTTGAAACAAAGCAAACGCCTGAGAAGGTCGAGCCTAAAAAAATCAAAAGGCGATTTCCTTTTTTTGTTTGTAAACCGCTTGTCGGCTCATCATCAGCATCCTCCCTCACGAGTCCTAAAATATAATCGCTGAACTGTGACATTGCGTAGGAGCACTAAAAAAACCTTGACATCTTAGAAAGACACTTCTTTTTTGTCGAAGGAAACAAGTTGCTCTTCATCTCGTGCCCCGGCTTCCTGTCTGGTAGTTGCTTCGAGAACAAAAGCAACGTCTCGTGTAAGAAAAAAAGAAAACCTGATGTACCTCAGAGTGCCTTCTCAGAAAGCTCCTCTGACACCGGATGCTCACTTCTAGATATAGCGAGTGTGCGGTTGTGTGTGTGTCTTCCGGGATACTTTTACATTTTGGAGGGGCTTTGAAGGAAGCTATCAAAACCTCGCTCTTTCATCTCCTCCGGCCTCGGCGCTCTCTGCTCCTCCGCAGGTGGTTTCCCCTCCAGTCCCTTCGCTCTCTTCTCTCGCTTGCTCTTGCCCACACCTCATTCACCCTTACCTCAGGAGAAAACACACTCACACACCCGCTGTCCTCAAATAGTTTTTCCAATAACTCATAAAAATAGGGCGTGCAGCAGCTTTTGCTTCTTTGGAGCATCCTTCCCCCTTCTGCTAATAATAATAATAATAATAAAAAAAAGCAAGTGAGGATGTTGGCGACGATGTTGATTCCCTCCAGGGTTGTGTCGCTTGTTATGAGTCTGGCCAAGGTGCTGACTCTGTACGCTGATGCTGATTATGAGAGTTCACCGTCAGTGGGAGGCTTCGGGAAATCACCTCTTTCTGTCGTTCCCACAGGTTTGAACTGTTGGTTGCGTGTATTGGCCAAAACGGTAGCAGCTTTCCTGTACCGGTCAGACGCTTTCATATGGTGTGATAGCGTTGGTTTGAGATAGATATCGCGGGGTTTATATGATTACATGACAAACCTGCCCGTCAGAATGGCTAAATGCCACCGGCGTTCCCATGCCCGATGAAATGAGCCGCGGAGGAAAAAAAAAAAAAAAAATCTCAGCACTTGGATTTTTATCAGTCTATAACTGACTTGCCAATCATCGCGGGTCACTGTTTGTCACACGTCTTACCAGTCAGACAGTGAGACCAAGCAAGATGTGGCAAACTCTTTGAAAATCCTTCTCTCTGTTTCTGTTTCTCTCACCCCTCTCTCCCAAAGTTTTTCCTCTCTCTGGCTGGGCGGCCGCAGGTTTCCAAACAAACTAGCTGAAACATGTTGTCTGTGAGTCCGTCCGTCCAGCCCTCCTGCTGGGCACCAAAGCTGCCATCCACAATGTAAGCAGGTGGCGCTGGCATCCCAGGGAGAACGGGCAGAGCGTGTGGGCGTCACACAGGCGACGCCAATCCAAAATTCCCAGCTGACCTCCAAACCAAGGCTATGGCTGCGCTCGCCAATCTTCGGCAAACGCTAGTTTCGCCTTCCCGTGTGCCTGCACGCGTCTCTTCTCTCTCGCTATTGTGCTCCGGTTCTGCTCGCCGCGTTTCCCTTTCAAACGCTCTAATTTTCCACTTTTTCCTTATTTACTTTGTTTAAACGTCTTTCTTTTCGCCTGCGTGTCTGCCTCTCGCTGTCTTTCTCTCCGTGTTTGCTTTGTGGGGGTGCTGTTTAGCCGAGTGGGACTCGCAGTAGGCCCCAGGCCAGCCGCCTTCGGTTGGACGTTAATGAACGGAACAGGAGTGGGCACATCTGATGAAGCTGGCCATGCTGTCAACTGATTTTCATCTGGTGTGTGTGTGTGTGTGTGTGTGACAACAGGTGCAGACCAGATCTCTATGCACTGACAAAATACAGACTCTGCTGTGCCAACACAGGTGATTTCCACCTAGAAAGACACACAAACACACATCTTCCTCTACTTTCCACAGTTTTCTTACTTTTTTTTCCTCTCTCTCCTCCCTTACTCCGAATCAGAGAATGCCTTAAAGACCTAAATGACAGTTTGATTACTTAAATTATCTGGAGAGTTTGAGAACTCCTCGCTCTCTGCCTCCACCGGGCCCTCCATTGATAAATTATAAATCATTGCCTTTGAGCTGACAATGTAAAACCAGTCTGATAGACAAACAAGGAAACACCTGTCACACACAGCCCTCAGTGAAACGACTCACTCGTGAGCGGCGTCGCGCACACACACACACACACACACACACACACACACACCCAGTGGAAGGTCTGAGTGACAACATCCTGTTCCTCTCTGGTTGTCAACAGGCCTGAAGCAACAACAGTATAAGCGCCTGTGTTCATTAGAATAGTACCTGTCTGGGGCTCCCTTAGCCACCTGGCTTTTCAAACACAAGCAACTAAACTCTCCTAATCTTTCTTTCTATATGCCACAGGCAGACGAGATTCAAAGCCGCGTCGAAACAACAAAACCAAACATCACAGCGTTCCCAAATGTCACATTATTGTGCATCGTACATGGACAGAAGCTAACGAGACGGGGAGACAGGAACGTGATTCTCCTTGGAGAGAGACAATTTTCGCTGCCGCGTCCGAGTCCAAAAATAACAAAGAACAAAGGCGGATAAATGAGTGAGTTTTTGAGCACAGGCTAGTGGGCTTTGGCAGCACCGGCCAGGCAGGAGGGGAGGGAGAGACAGTGAGAGCTAGCTAGCGGCCCGTCCACACATCTGTCCACACAGCACGGGGTAGGTTCCAGCGACACCCACAGAAACAGGCTTAACCTTCTCTTCCCCCCACCACCTGTTCATTACTATGGGCCCCCCCACCGAGCCGCCGCCGCCACTCTGCTCTTCTCCTCTCACCCGCTCCCTTGTTCTCCTTCTCTCTCTCTCTCTGTCTGTCGCTACTCGTTCCAGTTCTCTCTTTGTTATCCTGCCGTTATTTTTTTTTCCCGTTTTTTAAAAAAATTCCACCCAGTCTCTCCCTCTTTCTTTCTTTCTTTCTTTCATTTTTCTCAGCAGTGCAGCCTCGTCTCGCTCTTCACCGTCGTAGTCGAGATTTTCTAACCGATCAACAGACAGGTTGTTTTCAACTTGCGCGAAGGAGAAAGAAGTGGCCGGCGAACGTGAAACGGAGGAAGAGGGGAGGCGGCGAGAAAAAGAGGTTTTTGATGAATTGTCTGTGAAAGTGCATCAGTCTACCCACATCTTCAAACCCCCCGACGCCTCTTGTCTGCTTTCAGACTCATTTTTCTCCACATTGTTGGTAATTTGAGCATTCTCGCCCGTGGCATCATTCATAGTTGGCCCATTTAAATCCCCTCAGAAATTCAATTTGGAGAAAGGAAATGACAAGATTTAGCTTATTGAGGTATGCCAGAACATCCTGAAAATCAGACGTGGGAATAAGTGAAATCCTCGTCGCCTTTGTCGCTGTGTGAAAGAGGGACTCCATCATCTTATCGAGACGCACTGATCGTTTATTTAACCATGAAACAGCCTCGTGACCGCCTCGCTGAAGTCTCTCGGACATCATCGGAGTCAAAACAGCCGTGAAGTGGGATGACTTTTATTTTATTTTTTTAAATTTTTGGCTAAAACTTTTTCAGCTTTCTGCCTGAAACAAAACAAAAGAGAGAGAAGGGGAAAAAAAATAAAAGGAAAAAAAACCAAATTGCACCCGCCGTCTCTCATATGGTACCACAGTGAGAGCAGCTTGGCATCGGCCTCTGCCATCATTCTACACAACGCCGTACACATTTCAATTCAGCCAATTATTATTTTTAACTGCAAAAGTGAAATCGCATCGTGAGATATAAGGAATTTATCCGTCATGAAAACAGACAAAAGAAAAAAGTCGTAAACCTGATGAATGAAAACAAATTCCAGTCCGACTTTAATCAACAAGCGATGGAGCCGTAATAAGCGGCTTTCATTGTCATTTCAAATTGGAAGCTGAAACGTATCAGGACAAACAAACAATCTGTCATCGCCGTCTTCTCCTTCCTCACAGCCGTGTGCACGTGCACACGCGTGTGTGTGTTTGCGTGTGCACGAGGAGGCACCTTGTTGACTTGCGTTCTGCTCTCTTGAATTCTGCATAACTCCAGATATTCTTTTTGGCTCTTTAATTGCTTTTGCACAGTGGTCCTGATGATGATAAGGAGGACTCGGTGACAACATCTCAATTTCTCTCCCCAACTGAACGCTCCCCGTTTCAATTATCCTCGCCGCTTTCCATGCCGCCCTCACTCTCTTGCCTCCAAATAAATTTCATTTCCCTTAAGCCTGCTGGTTTTTCAGTATCTGATGGCGTCTCACTCAGTTATCCATGCATGGTATTATCAGGAAGACAGGCCCTTACTGCTCACTGAGAGGGAAAAGGCTGCAGGCCGCTTATTACATACCAAACATCAGCCACCATATTCAAATCCAGAGTAGCTGGCTGTGGGGAATATGCCTAAACTGGTTCAGCCTGTTTAGCCCGTACAGATAGATGGAGTCTAAGCGGTGAGATTTTTTTAATGTATTTAGCAATTCCGCCATATTTGTTAATTAGTTCAAACATTTTTTCTCGGCGCAGACTTTAGCAGTCGCTCTGCATCTGTTACGCGGCGTCGGGGAGGGCGAGAGCAATTTGCAATCTTAGAATGCATGTAATGGAGTGCAAGAGGAAGCTAAATCTGCTATTTGATAGTGCCTTTTGCCACATGTTACAACGGCGCTCGCACGCCGAACCGTCGTGACATCAGAAGTTGCTCGAGCTCTCCGAACAATGAAATCATTACAAGCAGTTTCTCCAGGTTGCCTCGCCATTAAAGAAGGAGAATAAGGAGGTAAGAAGTTGGAGACAGCCACTGGGTATTGTGCGACAATCAAACAGTGTGGCGTCGTATTGTTTTATTGCCTCCCAAAAGCTCAAAGTAATATTCTTTTTCTGCTTTTGAAAACGGCATAAAAAGCTCTCGGCGGATTGCGGCATCGATATGAGTCAGTGGCGTGACAATTTTCCCACAGAGAAGAAACTCAAACTCATATAATAATTACAGAGTAATGAACACACAACAATAAACATGTAAGCTGTTCAAGGCGGCGCAGATAAGATAGCGTTTAAGCACCTTTTTATTGCGAGAGGTTCCCACAGTTCAGGGCGTTCAAAGGTCTTTTGCACAACCGCAGATGTCCATAAAAAGCAGCAGTTCTCCATCAAAGCAGACAGTAAATAAACACAGATATAGGATGAGAATGCATGTTTTATTCCAACTTTCATTTGAATTTTTAAAAAATTCAAAACCCAACTTTCACTGATGATTAATTGCATCTTGATTTCTGGGAATTTTTTTGATCAGCGAATACAAAAAAAAAGAGCAAAGAAATGCAGCATAATATCATCTGGCAATTCAGAATAAATATCAGCGATGCTTCGTATTCAGCACGCATTACAAGTAAAACGTTTGTGGAGTGCGTTTAATTTGTTGTGGAAAAGAAAAAGGCGTGTAAACGTTTCAGCTCCTGCCTACAAAGCAGCTTGTTTGAAAGCTTTTGAGAATCCAGAAATGAAGAAACGCATTCTTTCATTTCACAGTAGTTTCTAGGAAACGCTCTTATGAAAGGAATGATTTTTGACAGACTCTTCAAATTCAGTCATTAGATATTTATTTTCTTTTTTTGCTCAGCGACAGACTTTTATTTCTCTGACGGAGAGAATTGAGGACATAAAGTAAATGTGAGGTAACATGTAACAGTGGCTTTTGACAGGTTTAGTGTTTTGGAGCAATAGTTTTACTTCAACTGTGTGCTCTGCTGCAAAGGACGTTTTTGGATTTACATGTTTTGTGACATAAAGGGGAGTTTGCAGACACTCAGGGCTGCAACTTACACATATTTTGTTGATAAATGTTGGATTATTTAATTGGTTAATCAGTGAAAAATGTGCATCCTATTTATGAGAAGTCTTGGACAAACCAGCCAAAATAAAAAGGATAGGTCATGTACAATAAAAAAGCAAACAAATGCACATAAATTTCCCAGTGTATTAATTTATGACCGATGCATTTCCTGTTGTGTTTGAACTCTGCTGGGATTTTATCATTCAGCAGCATTTCTGTGCAGCGAAACTGAAGCAGTCAGAAGTTTGCAGATCAAAGGGATTCGCTAATTGCGTATTCTGTGATAATTACTGTGAGAGGACAGTCTGTAAAAGCCTTGTCACGAACGGTGGGAACTTTGTCAGGTTTATAACGTCTTTGATAACGGCTCAAAGGTGGGCGGGTTTGCACGCTGTAAAAAAAATAAAAAATTGACCGACGAACTCTTTCATGTGCGGACTTTATGCGGCGATCCAACGCCGTCAGCCGTGTTTGTTGTCGAACACTTATCGCTGTGACAATGACGCTCAATTCCAGAGCAGATAAAGATGAAAAGCAAAGGGGACGGCACTCTTTTTTTCTCTCTTTCTCTTCTTTCAAAACTGAGAGCTGCTTTCGGGGCCAGTGGATTGAAGACAGATAGAGATGGAGATGAATCCTAATAACACTCAATGTTCAGAATCAATTAAAGAGGCTATAGGAGTGAGATGCTTTACTGTCAAACTCATTCATCCTGCAGAACACACACATATATATATATATATAAACAGTGCAAAGACTTCCACTGTGCTGGGATGCCGAGCAGCATCGAACTCTGCCAGTCTTCCTCTCCCTAATTTTGGGGCTAATTCAATTTCCCTCAGACAGACTCTCACACGCTGACGCCGTCTCGATTACAACGCGCAGCCAAACACAAGCATTCATTAATTAGTGGCATCGTTGTCTTTTAATTATGCATGTGGCTTATTAGGCGCCTCACCCGTTCACCTAAGCCTTTCCCCCCCTCCTCTGTTCCTCGCCGTGCTCATACGGGACCTTTAAACTTCCACCTGCACATTATAGCTCCTAATAAAGCTGTTATCAGCCCGTGAAGGAGACGGCAAACAGGTGAGAAAGAAAGGAGGGGAAGAAAAGAAAAGGGGGGAAAAAAAAAAAAAGAAGCGAGGGAGGGAAGAGATGGCAAAACAGGCGACTGAGGGTTCTGATATGTCAGCAACAGAAATTAGCTAACTGCACTCCCGACTGTGACACAGGCAGGGAGAGAATAAACCCACCAACTCCTCTCTCTCTCTCTCTCTCTCTCTTCTCCTTTCCTTTACTTCTCCTTCTCTGCCTCTACAAACCACACACAGCGAGAGAGAGAGAGAGGGAGAGAGAGAGCGTCAGCCGGTGAATTTTTACAGCTCTCCAAAATCATTATTGGCAATTAGCGTTCGTCAGGGAAGACAGCAGCTGCTTGTAATTACAGGTAGCCCCTCATTACTTCTCAGTGTAGGGAAGAGGAGGGATGGGGAGGGAGGGAGGGGATGGGGGAGGATGGGAGGGAGGGAGGGAGGGAGGAGGGGAGAAAACATGTTCCAGAGCCAGTGTTTATATTTATTTATATATTTCTTTACCCGCGATGTTGAGCCACATAATGTATAGCAGCTATAGCGGAGGGGAGGGGAGGTGGGGAGGGGGGCTTTAGCAGGTGCAGCTTTAAAAAGAAAGAGGGGGAGGAGGAGGAGGAGGAGGAGGAGGAGGAGAGACGACGCTCATTGTAAACAGCCGACGTTATCGTGCAAATATTGTGCTATTGCAGCACGAGAGTGGATATGATTGTATATGTAAGTGTCGGCGCTCATTAGGAGGTTTGGTTGCAGCCATTTGGAGCTTCTCCTGCTGCTCATGAGGCCTTTTTTTTTTTTTTTTTTTGACTGTGTTGTGGAGAAGGTGCCCCAGAGCTGTGAGATCCGAGACTGAAATGGCACAGGCTGAGGTTGAGATGACCTGACATGTTAGGGCGCGCTACCCCGTCGCCATGCCCTCGGACGCAGCGCCGCGTGGCACAGCCCGGCGCTCGGTGGGATGCTGATACGGATCGAGTCTGATCATTTGTGAGATGGGTTTGGATTGGGGCGGCCTCACCTTAGTGAGGGGTGGCTGCTGCCTGATAGGCCGGAAACTCCCCCGAATGAAGAGTCACTCCCTGATAGAGGAGGTATTTCTAACCTCATCAGCTTTAAAACTGTTCTTGAAGTTTCATAATCTCACGTTATCTCATTAGCCGGTGCTTTTACCTGAGATCAGATTCAGCCATCAAAGTGTTTTTTTTATACCTTTCAAGCTGCGTTCAGCGTTTTACTCTGCACTGCCTGTGTTTTATTTTTATTTTATTGTTTTATGAGGGTTTGGCAACGTGAAATTGTTGAGCTTTCATTCTGACAGATCCGTCATATCGAAACATTTTCTTTTTCCGCGGCCAAAAAAATGTCTGGTGTGTTTGCGCCGGCCGGGGGTGAGGTTGACATCGAAATGACTGCACAGCACAAATAGTTCAACTTTCACCGGAGAAGGTGGAGAGGCGCAGCTTCAGTAACTATAAAAGGAGATGTTCGGAGGGGTGGCGAAGATGAGGTAAACGCATACCTTCGACAGAGGGCTCGACTCTTATGAATAGTTAATTAATACCATCTGAACGCTTTATGTGCCCCGGCGAGTGCAACGGCTTGAAGTCCCCCCACAGAACCCACCGTAGCCTGAGGCAACAATCAGACCAATTAACCCAGGGCAGAAAACACTGTTGCCGGGTTTGTGCAGCTACAACCGTCGCTTCTCCTGATCCCTTACCTCAGACAGAGCGAGGTTGGGTTCAGGGGAGTGGACGCCCCGCTCCGTGTTGAGGTGGAAGGGGGTCAAACATGGGGGTCAGGCCCGCTACATGCAAGGCCTCTCTGCAAGACTAGCAGAGGGCACGCTAATAGCAGCCAAACATTAGCCTCTTAGCCTCCACCGAGGGTTTAGCGCACGTTCTCACAGGGAAGGAACGTCTGAGCTTGTTTTTCCTCTAGAATGAAATTACAAGTTTCACTTTACCAAGTGACTCATTTTGGTTCACATGTTCCACAAAGGGGGGGAAAAAAAAGAAAGTTAAAACTGTCAGTCTTCTGCTGACTTCCATCCTTGGTCTCCTTCACAAACAGTCGATAAACAGCGCTCTCTGCCAGCAACATAAAGCCCTGATCATGTTCTTGCTAATTCATAAAACATTGCCGTTTACAGTCTCTTTTAATAAACATATACTATAATTGTCTGTTACAAATGGAGGAGGAAAAAAAAAAACCAAAAAAAAAAGAATCTCTTCAGACCTTGAGGATGTCTGCAAAGCTTTATTCGCTGCGAGGGTGCTGGTATTTATTTTCTGCACACACACAGGCTCCTGCTCAGTTACAGTAGAACAACCGGCATCCTGGCAGCGGAATAGCTCACATTTGCAGGGCATCTCTCGTTTCCACTGTAGACCGTCCAACGCAAATACAAAGAACAACTGTCACATTCAAACTGGAGCTGAAATGACTGGCTGGGTTTCGATTCATCTTGTCTGTCCGGGTCCCTCTTTTTCATTCGCTGCCATGAAAAGTTGGAACTGTATGAGAACCCCGCGCTAGAGGGAGAAGATCAAGTGTGTAAGGATTTAACAGATGGAATTGGGACTAAATGAAGCGCTAATGCATGGATGGTATAAATCCACTGTGCAAGCTGTAGGTTGTGCAGGGACAGGATGAGATGGGTTTCTCTTCAAGGTGGAACTTAGTTGTTGGTGTTGTTTTCACTTTAGACCTAAAGAACGTGTGTTAATTTTTAGATAATTTGCTAAAAAACAGGAACTATTCAGTTGGTTTAGCTGTTTTCTGGGTGGGTCACTTTTTCGTTTATCTATTTTCCATCAGACTATTTTATTTTGAATCTTGCATCGATGCCGTTTAACACTCGAATAAAGGAGAGCTGTTTCACTGTGGCTGTTTTGTTTCCCAATCTCGAATCCCTAGAATTTTATTTATTCCTTTTTTTTTTTTTACAGTGCTGTGACTTTGATATCAGTGCCTAATGCGCTGCCTCTAGTCTAAAATATTATACCGCATGTGTTACACTCGCAGTCACCGAAAAAACAACATCCCTCCTCACGCCGCTCCACCAGACGACGCGACGTTCTCGAGACAAACCGGGAGGCTTTAAACGAACCCTTATTTAGATACTCCTGCCGCTTGTTACTGTGGCAGCTTTGAGGAATATTGTCGTTTTGTTCTACTGATGCTCGCCGTGCTGCAGTGCTGCATTTTAAACTGTTGAGTCAGATTTCATTTACCAGCTCTTTCATCTGTTTTAACTCGGTGAGGCGAGCTATCGCTGCGTGTGTGTGTGTGTGTGTGTGTGTGTTTGCGATTTAGCAATGAAAACATGTAGAAATTTTGCGTCTCTGGGCCTGTGTGCCGTGCCGTGTTGTTTGCGCTTGTTTTGTTTGCATGTGTCTGTGTGTGTGTGTGTGTGTGTGTATCCAAATGTGTGTGTGTGCACGTGTGGCTTCCAACCCAGAGCTATTATGTGGAGACAGCAGGTATAATATCTGCAAACCTTTGCTGCTGTGCTGGATAAGTAATGGCCTCAAGACGTCACCTTTATCTGTAGCCACACTCCTGCAGCTGGGGCTGTGTATTCCCTGCCTCACACTTCCTGCATGATACACAGGTGTGGCATCGTGTGTGTGTGTATGTGTGAGTGTGTGTGTGTGTGTGCCGTTTATCCCACAACGCCTCCCCCCCTCCTTATATATTTGCCACACACAAAAGTGGTCATGAGGAAGGCAGATAGGGCCAAGACTGACACATTCATTTCCTTAACGGGCTGTGGATGCAGCAGCAGCAGCAGCGTGGCCGCCTTTTAAGCAGCTTTAGCTATATATCCCCTACAGACGTCGACGCTGGGCGAGCGCGGAGCGAGGCGCCACTGGGAGCGTCCCATCATGCCCTGCAAGCGGAGAGAGGGGAGGCCATGGCGAGGACAGATAGGAGGAGGGAGGATGGAGGAGGATGGAGGAGGAGGAGGGCGAAATTTAGACGGCGACGGAGAAGGCATGAGCGGAGAGATGCGAGAGCGGAGAGAGAGTGACGTGCGAGACGGATAGGGAGAGAAAATTGAAATGAGACAGAGGGAAGGAGAGAGAGGTGAAACAAAGGAAGAGTTAGATGGGGAGTGAGTGAGCTTTGTGGTCTCCGGCTCCATGGGAGGTTCAGCCCAATCATTTATAAAAGGTAAATGCTGTCAGGACGCAGGGCGTTTAAAGGCGCGGCGCTGCAGGTGTGATTTATGCTCTCAGTACGGGGCTATAAATCACCCTGCCTTTGTTTCCACAGGCTGCTGCTGCTGCTGCTGCTGCTGCTGCTGCTGCTGCATCAAGACATCCCTGCCTCATCTATAGTAGGAACACACATCCAAACACACACACACGCCCTGAGTGGACAGCAGTAAAGACAGAGCGAAGAAGCATGATGGTGGGGATGGATGGATGGATGGATGGATGGATGGATGGATGGATGGATGGATGGATGGATGGATGGATGGATGGAGAAAAGGGGTTGGAGTCTATCAGCGAAGTGGATGTGTTCGTCGTTGCAGAGCAGAAGGTTGTCGGACACAGAACTTGAGTTTCTCTCATTGTTTGGTCCGTAAAAGGTGAACCAAGTTTTGTGAAGCTCCAAATCAACACTTTGCATTTTAGTTATTTTTAGTAAACGTCCAACGTGAGCATAAGTACGTGTGATTAAAGGACCGAGGATGTATAATGCAGCCGTCCCTTCTTTAAATCCTGCCCCGCTACATTTAGAAAAATAAAATCATAACTCTCCCTTTGATCGGCAGTCTGCTCAGGTGTTTGTTGAATCCGTGTCATACATTTTTTTTTATTTTTTTTTGTGCGACTGTGAATTTAACAGATGACACTTTGGATTCAGAAAATATCCGTGCACCCTGCTTGGCTCGCCAGTCTCTGTGAGCTCCTTCAGCTTCTCCATGCCACACAGGCAAGATTGTTGTCTTTGGGAGCTCTTAAAATTGGATTTCTAGATCGCCGTGGGCTCTTCTTGTAGAATAAAATATCATTTCAGTGATTCAGTGGAATGTAGGTTGTTTCTCTGGACCAGTATAGTCACAAGTCAGACCTTAGGAGAACTTCGGCGGGCGAGGACATAGGCAGTATTGATATAACGGCCGGGTGGGCGGGAGGGAAACGGCACTTCGGCAAGGTCACAAGTCCCGCGTATGACCGTCACATTGCCGGCATTCTTCGACGAGAGCGGATAAAGCTCTTTGTTCGGCTCGCCAACACCTACCGCTTCTTATGGGGTTAGCAGCAAACACAGAGAGTCAGGAACCGGGTTGTCGAGGGTGTGAGAGAAATCCGTCTTGGTAAGAATCTCCGTGGCAGCGTTTCAGGAGTTATGTTGCGAGGTGGCGGCGGTGCGATTTAATTGTCATTGCAGCCGTGAGTCAGTGAGCGGCTGCATTTCTTTGAATGACTTTAAAGAATCCCCAGAATAAAACAGCCTAAGTGTGCTGCTGGTTTCATAAGACGCAGGGATCACCGGCGTGAGTTATAGTGAGTAACAGAAAGCAGAATAAATAAAGTCCCTTACTCAATGTGCAACTGGTGCAGCGTGAGGTCACCGCCTTTTATTGTCAGTCGGAGGGACGTGCTTTACTGATTGTGTTTTAGATGATGGAAAATTGCTGCCGTTCGTCTGTGGACAAAAACCTTTACATCATCGCAAAATAATCATTTGAATTCAATTCAAATGTACGTATTGGACTAATTTGTAAAGGAACCTGAGCTGACAAACAAAATGATGTAGGGGGGGAAAGTAATATGGAAGAAAAACTTTTAAAATCAATTTGTAAAGCAAATTAAAATTAATAGAAAATTCTGTAAAAAAAACAAAAGAACAAAATGCAGAATTTTTAAGACCACTTAGAGTCACACACTGGGGGCCTGCAAACAGAATTAATAGCTTGTTTGGAGGAAAACCAAGTCCTGATATAGTAAATGTTTAATTTTTCGCTGGCTGTTAGTCTGGTAGGAATGCATTTTGTTTTTTCCTTTTTTTTTGGACACATGTCAGACTATATGTGAAACTAAACTCGTAGAGGACCGGGCCTGCAGCATGCTCATTAAAATAATAACAATAATATTAATAATAATGATAAAACAATAAAGCCAAACTGATTCCTGAACTTTGCACTCTCAGATCTGATTGGTCCGTCGCCATAAATCCTGATCCGTTGGCCCCTGTGGCCCGTCTCCGTCGCCTCCTGTCTTGGCCTTAATGTTTCAAGGATGAGCTGCTTTAAGAACTGTAATAAGACTCGGTCATTTCCCTGGTGGATAATACGGTGTTCCTTAATAGCTGCCGATGTCCTGCTTCAGTCACAAGTCAGCGCTTACGAGACCTTCAGCGCTGAGGACATCGGCGGTGTCGATATGACGGCTGTGTGGGCGGAGATGTTCGACCTCGCCGAGGTCACGACTTCTACACGTCCATCGCTTCTGCTGGAGAATCACTCACATAGTTTTATTTAACATACAGAAGTTAGAACCAGGAAACATGTGGTGTCATTTGCCAGTAACTACATGTTGATTGACACCTTCTAAGCGGTACTTTCTTTCTTTAACTCCTCCAGTTCAGTTTGTATGAGCCGAGCCTCGATTCCACCTGAAAAATAATGTAAGAACGCTTCCCCAGCAGCGAACGCGGCGCTTCGTCTTCAACACATAATCAATCCCTTCACCCGAACCATATTTCACCCTTGTACACATCACTCTCGACAGAAACCCAATTGTATTCCAGAAAGTAGTCAACAATGCTCTCCACTCAATACATAATACAAGCGTATAAATCACCTCAGAGGAGGCTCTGTGGCTGCGAATGCTGGGGGAGGAAAATGGAGCTGTAACACGCGGCGAACACGTACAAGCTGACCTGAATGGCTGCTGGTATTCTGATTTCCCCCAGGAGCTCCTCTCTGGCCTGCGCCGGTGTTTTAGATTCCAGAGGGAGGCCATTAATGCTCAGCCTGTCGACCTGATCCATATGTATGGCTGGCTGTTCGCTCTGTTCGCCTCTTTCCTCCCTGCTTGCTTGCCTACCTGACTGTCTCAAGACCTGCTGGAGCACAAATTGGTTTCTCGTCCCGCAAAGATAGAAATAGAATAGCAGACATGGCGGCACGAAAGGACGAGCAGGATGGTTACGGGGTGATTATTCAGGCCGGGCGTCTGGACGTCCGGCAGCAGCTAATAGGCTCGATTTGCACTCGTTTGGCTGTAGGACCGGTAGGCGTGGGTCATCCTGCACACGGCTGATTGCTGCGCCTTCATCTCCTTTATCCCTGATTGTACTAGAAATGCTTTTTACAGCAGCAATTATCCCAGTCTAGTGAGGTGAATGTGGTTTATTGGTTGCAGATCTCTTCTTACCTGTCTCTCTCTCGTTCTCTCTCCAGTACGATGAATTTAATGCACCAGTCGGGGACTCTTGAGTTCTGACAGTCTTATTGCCTGAGGGGGCCTGAGAGCTCAAAGCAGCGCAACTTGAGAAAATGCTGCAAATACAGGAGTGAATTGCAAATAGAGGAAAGGCCTCCAAATAGAGAAATTCTGCAGGAATTGCAAAAACTATGACAGGAACAGTTCTGGGAGGCAAAAAGGGTTGGGATGTGCAATAGTTGGATTTGGGAGGCTGCTAACTAGCAACTGCTGCACTAGATTATTGTCAAATGTGTGTAATAATGTGTACAACATGCTATCATGTATGTTCTAAATAACATTTTGTTTCAGGCTTCATCTAGTTAATTCGGTCCCCCTTGTATGTCTGTATGCATGTGTTTACTATTTAACAAAGAGATGCATTCATTTTTATCATACTGTGTCCCTCAATTTTCATCCTTTTCCCTTCTGGTGCACCAGAGGAAACCTAAGAACAAAACCCACGTGTTAAATGCTGCACGATGGCCTGATAATGTCCTAATATCCTTTTAATAGTGGCGTATACTTAACGCCGCATTGTCCAACCGGCCAGCTGTACTGAGTGCAGTTGAATGACGTCTGAACAGTCTAATTAACAAGTCATCTCTGAAACAGTAATAACCCCACTTGGTGAGAGAATAGCAAAGACAGACGGAGAGAGAAAGAAAAAAAAAATAAAAGAGAGAGAGAGTGACTGATTCAGTGTATAATACACATCAGCATCCTTTAGTTTTCATTGTTGGCTTCCACTTCATCTTTGCATAAATCTTTGTTGTGTAACGCCTGATTCACAGGTTAAAAATATATATATTTTTGAAGAATGGCTGCGCCTCGCTTGACATCAATTTAAAATGCCGAGTGGGGCGCCGGCTCTCTTTGTCTCTGTGTCACCGCGAGCCGCTTCGGCCTTTGTTAATATTAAAAATTAATAAAACCAGAAAATAAAGTGGATACGAACTCTGCTGTCCAGATATAGCCGGCTCTTACGGAGGTCCATTTAGCACTCAGCGTGAGCCTTAAAGTCATTTTCGCAATCATCACAATACATCCCGTCGCATTAGGGCGCGTGGCAGAGACGGCGGTTCTGAAAGATGGAAGGAGGGTCAATGGATGGCCTCATGACACCGAGCAGAACATTTCATTACGGCTCCTTTGTTATAGGGGGAATGATAAAAATACACATTCTCTCATCACTGCTGTGCTCGGAAAGTATTTTATATGTTTTAAAATATTAAAGTGGCTCATGTACGATAAACTAGAGCAGATACTTTGGAATATAACCGACGGATATTTAGTCAGAATGAGTTGCATTTTATACGTTGAAGCCTGATTTACTCACAGCATCGTCCTCCATCCTCTCACAACTAAAGATGTTCAATATTACTATTAATAAAAGGAAACATTAAGGCCTATTTCTAAGTGTTTTAACACAGAAATTTCTTTTTAATTACCAGATCACGATGATTGGAAATCTGTGCGGATTAAACAACTTCCAGTTCTTGTACAACATTCAAGAAACGTTACACAACATTTTGTCCCCGAGTCTTCTGGTAAGATTACGAAAGGCTTTGAGCGGTTCAGAAATATTTAACATGTTCTTTTTAAATCCCGAGTTTATCGGTTGGTTCGATAAACAGAGAAAATATTAAGAGAAATAATAAGAAACCTCCGATGAAGAGATTAATGAAAGCAGGCGTTATATTTTATTTAATGCTTATAATTAGATGACTGAATTATAATGAGCAAAGTGGCCGTAATTTGAAACCGAATAGAAAATGTCATTAGTGAATAAAAAGTAATAAATTCACAATTTATTCACAATGTCCTGCTTATGTTTTAACCCCCAGTTGATTTTCTTTATTTGGATTAGGCGCATATGTCGAGCATAATTCATGATATCTTCAAAAAGGCCGTTTTTTAAATGTTTTATTTATCTATTTTCATCTCACACTCGCGTCGGCGATCGTATATAGTTTTACATACTAGTTGACATACTGTATGTGCTTATCAGCTTCCCTCCATTATCATAATTGACATGAATCTAACAATTAAGATTTATGAGTCTTTTGCCAAGTGAAAAAATAAGGCTTGATGATTGGCTGAGAAAATGATCAAGGAACAGTTTGCCCATCACTTGTTGTTGGCTACGAGTGTAATCCCAATGTTGGCAGTCTAGAAAGAGTCGACTGCCTTCCATTCCGCACTCGGGGAATAATAGTCGTTTTTTTCGGGTGGGGGGTGGCGGTGGGCGGCGGCGGCATTTTGTATTAAATTTCAAATTGTTCCTCCGTGTTTACGTATTTGAATTAAAAAAAAAAAAAGAACACTCGAACATTAAATGTAGAAATCTGTGCTGGCGAATTCATCCCACATACGCGGCCCTTCTCTTTACGAGCGATGGAAGAGTGATGATGTCTTGCAGGAGGTGTTGAATTTTCTTGCCTGGGAGTCTCCGGTGAATTACCCTGTCAGACTTTCATTAATGACAGCTATAAGCCAGAACATGTGAGGAACATACACAGCGGGACGTGGAAGCCTACAGTACTGACACCTATCCTCCTTCGATCTCACGCTCCCTCCGTTCTCCTCTCTGGGCCTTGCGTACGAGTCTTGCAGCACTTTACTTTTACAGTGTTTAATAGGAGCCTCTCTCTCGTGCACAATGTGCTTACGAGGGTGTAACGGCGCCGTGTGAGAGCTGCAGATGCTTGTTTTGACGCCGCCGCCCGCCCGCCCGCCTTGCGTTCTACATTAACCCAATGTAATCAAAGGATTTTCCGCGAAACACACTTTTATTGCGCGTCCCACTTAGACTCTTCCGTAGCTGGCTGCACGTTGGAATAAGGCCATCCAAAAAGTAAAGTGTTACCAAGACAATCCCCGAAGCAAGAGCTCTGAGAGCTATAATGCTTGTACACCACCATCCCCGGTTAAAAACAAGGGGATTTATCAGGGATGTCTCTGCCTCGGCTGGGGCTAGGGGGACCAAATTACAGCCCCGGTGTCTGGTTGGAGGCGGAGGAGGAAATAGATGGGTCTAGATATAATGGTGATGGCCCCTGGGTGGTACTCCTTTGAGGGAGAAAGAGGAGATTAGAGTGGAGGTGTGAGCTCGCAGTAAGATTACATTTTCCCTCTTTATAATGGATAAGTGCTTCTCTTTTTTTTTTTTTCTTCTTCCTATTTCACTCCCACTATTCTGCTTCTGTTTCACAAGTGTTCCGTCTCTCTCTCTGCCCTCACACACACACACACACACACACACACACACACACACACACACACACACACACGCGCACGCATTAAACAGCGTACACATGCACATATGCGCGCACACTCCAAACACACGACGCACATCCCTCCTCTCTCCCTCTGTCACCCTCTCCCTCCGTCCTCCCTCACTTGATCCTTACACCTACGTGCTACAGATGGTTTCATTTTATAAGAGATAAAACCACATTTGGTGGAACTGATTAAACAGAGGGAACAACATCCCCATCTGCCATTTATTCCAATCTGAAATTGCTTGGGCAGATGCTGACATCTTTGGAGATGATTGATTCACCCCGTCTGGCCAGAGAGGAGTGGAGAGGCAAGCTGAGCTGGATCCTCCCCGGGCCTGCAGCTTCACCGCCGCCCCGCCACGGCTTCACCGCGGTGTCACTCCACCAGCGATAGAGCCCTCAGCCTCCCACCCCCGCCTCCAGCCTCCTCCTCCCCCCTCCATCTCTTGTCTGCTGCAAGCTGCTGCAATCAGCGCAGGCCCCTGATTGGACTTGGGCAGGTGAGCGCAATACACTTTAATCATCGGGCCAGTACATGCCAGATCATCCCCTCTGTATGGGTGTGCGGCGGAGTGGGAGGGTGATCTGTGTCGCTGCCTGGATGCATTAAAGGGCTGGTTCACCCAGATTACAAATAAACATATTTTCTCACTTACCTCTATCTGGCCATGCAGACGGGGCTTTATTTGCATGGAGGCTGTGACGGTGACAGCATTGAAAAATTACATTTACACAAGAATGAGCGTCCACAGCCACGCGAGTGCATGCATTGGCATGGCGGCGCTGGAAGGTAAATAGTGGAGTCGTGTGTTCAGCAGGTAGACGGTGGAACACGCTCGCCGCCTTTAGCGTGTGTGTTGGCTAACGCTCGCTGTAAACAATGTGCAGGTATTTTGGGAAGCAAATGAAACCTGATGTTAGATGAAAAGCAAAGTGATCAACAGGTATTTTATTCTGAGGGGACAAATGAAGGTAAAGAGATCACCAACACCAGCGTAGGCGTCATTCTGTGGGAAATATCCTCAATAAATTTATTGAGTTTCCTTTCAGTAGTTGCTGAGATATTTCTCTTCCAAAGTGGTGAATCCCTGAGGTGATATGGGGCAAAAAAACAACAACTAAATGACAGTGTCTTTCTGTGAATGATCTATCCTGGATACCCACATGTCGAACTTTATTTTTTTTTTCCTCGAAGCTCATTTTCAACAAGGACGACGTGGCGCTCTGCGTACTATCAAGGGTGACTAATTCTGGAAAGAGGTGTTGCTGGTGAAATTTTTAAATGTCTATTTTCAATAGCCTGAGCATCACAAAACAAAAATCCTATTTGCTCAAAGTCTGGTGCTCGTAAAATCGAATCTATCTGCACGGCTGGGCGTCATTAGAGGGACGTTGGTTTCTGTGTGGATGAACTGAATCCTTGAAGTGTTTCAGTGGAGTCTGTGCGCCGGTTTAGACCGTCATTGATCCCCAGTTGTTCGCATCGTCGTGGAGAATCCTAAACGCCGTATTGTAGCCTTTGATTAAATAATCAAGATAATTTTGCTTATGGCGGAGAATTAGCCGCAGTTGTTTCCGTGCTCTCGTCTATCGAGGCTGCGCGGTATGAAAAGAATACCAATGGCTCCCTGATGATTAGATATTCCACTCAACCTTCATGTAATCAACATTTATAGTGTCCTGCCTGTGGAATTACACTGCCCTCCACTAAATCGACTCTGCATCATCAGTTGTAAACACTCAAGCATTTTAAGATGGAAAACTCTTCCTGCGAAAGTGCCATCAAAGCCATCGGCGTGTGAGTTCGAGTGTGCGAACAAATGCGCATAGTCTCATAAAAACTGCTGAGCTGGGCTCTTCAATGCAATCAGGCGCTGGTCTCAGCTCATATACTTGTTTGATGATAACCGAAGATGGAGGGAGAGTGATGGAGCTCTCCAAGGGCCCCGCAGCAATAATTTAGCTTGGGGAGTGGGTGTGAATCATGGTGAAGGCTCAGGGGGGCTGGAGGTGGTGGATGAATCATTAGGGTGGAGGGTGGGGGGGGATGGAGAGATGGAAAAGTGGGTAGCGTCTCGGGGGACTCAGATCCATCAGGCAGAGCTGCTGTGGCCTCGACTGCAGCATTGACCTGCAGGACTGCAGCCCGGACCCGTCCACCTTCCTGTCTCGTCTCGCCGAGCGTCGCTCTCGCCGCTCCGCCGTCGCCGTGATTCATAGCGGTCTCTCCTTTTCTCTCTTTCTCCTCGGCTTCTATCATCAAGCATGTCATTCCACATCAGAGGCTTCATCTCTCCCTTCTCCATGTCCTTCCTAAGCCTCTTGAAGTATGGCTGGCCCTGAGAATGGCAAATGAATTCCCCTCCAATCTGAATGCATGCTCTCTCCTCTCTCTGCTGCCCTCCATCTCTCGCCTCGGGCTACTTATTCTTCCTCTCCTCCCTCCATCCTCCTCGTCTCTCTCCCTCCCTCCCTCTCTCCACACCCATGGCAAACTGTGATGGGATTCAGAGCAAATTGCTCACCCCTGGAAGAAAGAGACAGAATAATATAAAAGGAAAGAAAGTGAATTGTTTCAGTTAACAGACTGCCGTTTTGCACGACTGTGTGACATGACGAACGGTGTGCGCTCTAAAACACGGCCCTCGCCTGCCCTACTTCTCCCAGTGCAATAATCCATTACCGGCAACATCCACGCCTTTTCAAGAGTTTCGGCTCCCCAAGGCTTTGACTTTGGACAGGCTGAGGTTAGAGGAAAACAACCTGAAAACAGCCTTATCTCCCAACACACGAATGTTTGTTAAGGCTCCCCATTAAGTCTCCCCCTGAATTTGCATATTAATTGCATTTTGGCTCTGCTCTCCCCCCCTTTAAGGCTGCTGTTTATAGGTGCTTTATTTCTTTGAGAAGACACAGACATCCGCGGGGAGCTCACCTGCAACAGAGGACAAGAATTGAATTCCGCAGGAAATTGCTTTAACTTCAGTGTAATCGAATTTGCACCCACACACACCTTGACTTGAGGACCTGGAGGGCATGCATACATGTGGAATTACATGTACAGTACATAAAAAAAAAAACACATCCACACACACACACACACTGCATACGCTGAAGAAAGCCTCGGAAAACAACTTTAAGAAGTAAATACTAGTACAATATGGAAACTGAGATTTCCAAGCTCTCTAGCTCCCCCAGTAACCCTCCTCTCTGATTTCCGTCCCTTCCCTAACTTTTTTTTTTTTTCTTTCTTTTAAATGTGTTTACTGCTCAGACATCAGAGCGTGGTTTGGCAGCATTCTCAACAAATGTTTGAAAAGATGTGAAAGTTTTAATGACTGGATTGAGTAGGGGATAAAGGAACAGCTGGAGATTCTGTAATGTAGTGGCTATTCTTATACAGTAGAGGTACACTCAAGCTGTCTCATTTGAAAACCGGCGTTGCAGTTTTATCCGTACTTAAGAATAACAGGTGATTGAGCATTCTCTCGTCCCTATCTCCAAAACAATGTGACCATATGGGACTTATTTGAATGTGATGTACTCAATGGCACTCTATATGTGTGATATCACATTATGCAGAGTGTGCCTATTCATTATTTTCAAGATAATAGTTTCATTTCACAGATTATGGCTCACATGGGTTGTTTTTTTCTTCTTCTCTTTCCTCCAAAGGCTTGGTTGCAGTGATGCGTGCCATTTAATAGAAAATAACAAAACAGTGAAGTAGTCGTTATTTTGATTACTATCCATCTCCAGAAACTGTGTTTGTGATGATCTGTGTCTTCAACATAATTATTATATTCCTTGGATGCAACTAAATTCCATCACAGGAAACTTGTTTTTTTATTTTTTTTATTTTTTCATTTGTTGTAATGGTCCTTCATTCCTCCATTCAAATCTAATGATCTGCACTCAGCCCATTGGAGTAACTCAGTTCCGGGGCATTGATTTCCTTTGTGTTTCAGATTGATCTGCAGCCTGTTACAGCTCAATATGTCACAGCCTCTCTGCGAAGGGGCCACAATAAAAAACAGATGCATGAACGCATGAATGGATGAACAGAAAAAGTGCAGCGTGGATCAAACGGCATGAGAAATATTCTGCTTAGTGCACATTGCAGGTTGCATCATATTCTAAAGCTAAGGATGAATTCAAGTTGGGATTGTACTGCGATCACAAAGCAGGCTTTATACTGGATGATCAGATAGCTTCAGACGCTCCTTCTACCTTTTTCCACATCCTAACAGGAGGGTTATGTGTCAACCCATTTCCATAACTTTCCAAAATCTGACATACTTTCACTTATTTTGTTGGTATGTTTCGTCTCAACCACCAGCATAACAAACACCTTCCTGCAGAGACTGTTTGAAAACGTATGCCGTTGTCACTGTGTTTAAATGATATCGCATCTCTGGATTGTAACTCTGCCTTCCAGTGTGGTCATTCTATAAACACCGCTGATTATCAGTGTGGTCACAATCTCATGTAAATTGCAGGAAAATAGACTTCAAGCTGTGTAGAAATTGATGGAACGGGAGCGTATCTGCTCTGTCAGACGCACGTGAGATGGATGATTGTAAAAACGTGGCCGCAACACTTTTGGCTTCACAAACTAGTTCTGAGAGACCATAAACAGACCCTTAATGTGCTGCTGTGCTACTGGCCCCGGTGCCTCTGCCCTCTCCACTCTAGTGTGATAATATGTGAGCAGTAGCCTGGGAGAACACCGAGTCTCATTACAGCTTCCATTGCAACGAACCACTCCCCAGATTTCCCTACAGCAGCATCATCTCCCTTCGCCCACTGGACCACGGCACCCTAAGGCAGATGCACATCGGCGTGCATGCGTGTGCACACAAACACACACGCGTGCACAAATTAAACCCGTAGTCTTTCCATTAGGCCCTTTAGTGCAGCACTCCTCTTCTAGCACGGTTGTCTGACTTCTCTGTGCTAATGCAGAGTGGGCGCAGACCCCCACCAGCATGTGTCTGCCAACGAGAGATCAGCGTCTCGGTTTTGGAGCATTTATCGATAAGAACAAACAAAGACATGTGCAGCGCGGTGCGTTCGCAAGCCCGGCAAGAGCATGCATGCTTGTGCGAGTGCGCGTGCACACGTCTGACTCGGCTTTGAGGAGGTTTCTATGTGATATGTGTGTATAATGTGTTCTAAGGGGTTCGATAGGCACGCGATGGGACACATAGGGCTGCTCTCCCGCAGATGCAATTAGGCTAAATGGGATTATGCCTATCACATTTCAGACAGGCCGGCCCCACAGCCACCTGGGGGAGAGGGTGATGGGTGGAGGAGGAGGAGGAGGAGGGTGATGAAGAGGGATAGAGAAAGGGGAATGGGGGCGGAGAGGTGGGGAAGATGCAGAGAGGGGAATGTGGTCTCTTGGAGACAGCATCCAGAGTAGTTGTAATGCAGGCTGTGGCAAAGCACACTGATGCTATGCTGGAGGAGAGAGCAATGTCTGGCTCCTTCATGCTGTTTTGAAAGGGGATGTAACAATAGGAAGTACAAAACAAGGCCTGTAACGGATGATTCAACCCATTTCTGACCCCTGCCTATAGTGGCATGGTATGTTGCCTTTGATGTGATGTGCTATAGCAAAACCCCCTCTGGTATCAGGCTAAATGTCAGCATCAACAAAGAAACTGAGGGAGGGGAGGCTGACATTTTCACAGCAGCTGATTGTGCTCACAGATTCCCTCCACAGAAGGGCTACTTCATTGAACTGTGTGGTCATAGTGTTTAGGAGAGGACATGGATGAAGGGGAGAAGCTGTCCGCCGCGCTGATTTTGCGCAAGCAGCTGCATTTCTGAAGTGTTTGTACGAGTGCGTTTTGAAAGATATAAAACAAACCGATTCGTGTCTCTTTATGTTTGCATGTGTCTCATCATTGAAGACAGTTAGATGCTGCAGCAGTAGTCATAGCATACCGTCCCTCTGGAAGACATGAGAGCATCGTGTAACTGGATGTTCAGATCAGATGTTTGTGTTTGTCAGTTAGTTAGCTTCCTAGCAATTACTTATCAACCCTAAATATCACACTTCTGTTGGTCAGACGTGGGTTAAATTGTACAATCTGAACCTGTGTCTGGGACCTTTTCACATTCTATATTTCCCTTTGGGGAGCTGGTGTCGTACCATTAGTCAGATTCTCTGTTTTTACACGATGATGCTCAACATTAGGAAACTGGCCAGTTTCGTCTCTTGTTCCCATCTTGGCCTCCGTCACAAACAGACTTAAGTTTTAATTAAACCGTATAGCATTGTCAACCAGATCACAATTCAAACCACAGAACTGAGCGGTGAGACATTTGGGTCAACGCTGGACCTTCCTCACCTACATGCACCTCCTTGGCAGGGGCAGAGCGGAGCAGGGCACGGTGCCGCCGTCCTCCCAGTCTCCCACGCTCGCTCTCACATTAATCAAAAGGGACGTGGTGGTTCCCGGCTCACCTTGCCGTCCCCCTGGTGCCAGCTGTGTTTGGGACGGGCCCGGCTGCCACGGCTGGTCCTGCTCACACTGCGTCTTTGTTCCTCCGGGTTTGTAAACACCGAGTCTTCTACGGCTGATCTGGGATGTGATCAAATGTTCATAGAAATAAAAAGAAATGATGTCTTCTATGCATACAGAGAAGCATATGCTGCTGTTTTTGCTGTGTGCATCAGACAATCTGTTTCTCATTTTTAAAATATTTAGCTTATATTAGAATTAAAATCGTTTAATCAGGGCAAACTAATACAAATCTATATTGGGATTTTCAACCTTCTGTGCCAAAGTACATCAAGTAATGCCAACATTTAACACGCTGGTTGCCTCTGGGACGAATGCTTCGCGAGGAACCCGTGTGATTGGAAATAGTGAACGTGCACATTTGTCATTGTGAGCAAATAACTGTCGGGATTCGACTGGACATCTCTTAATGATGAGGAATTAAATGTTCTGGGTGAACCACTGGGAGAGCCGACAATATGCTCCTGAACACTGAGGGACAGAGATCTGAGACTTGGAGGAGGGGTGGAGGGGGGCAAAACTGGAGAGCTGTGATAGGATACGGCCCATTAATTATTGAATTTGCTGACGTTATGACAAATGGCGTTGTCCTAGCCCTCGCCGGAGCCCGTGACTTTTACAAGGCCAGCTGGACAGAGTCTCAGCATTTCTACTGTTAAACCACATACGCAGGTTTAAAATCTGTTTTTTTTCTTTTTTTTCCTTCCAGCCTAAGAGATTTTCTCAGCCCACCTGCAATGTGGCAGAAGTTAGATTAAGTAGCTGCAGAGAAATATCTCTAAGCTGGGGTCATTTACACTGGTGCCGAAACCGAAATCCTCCTTGAAAACCTCCGTGCAGCTTTTTGCTGTTTTGGGAACGGGGAGTAATTGAGCGAGGGCGCATGTAGGTGAGACAGTAAGGAAGCCAGTGTGGGAGTCAGTTGCACCTCCGTGTCGGGTGTTTTTGCCATGTCGGGCCAGCAGAGAAAGAAAGGTAGCAGTGTGCTGTGTTTGCACTGCGTGGGACGGCCTCGTGCTCCTGACGTGTATGTGGTCAGCTGTGCCCCGAGGAGGTGTCCGCTATGAATTGTGGGTTAAAACCCCCGGAGGCTCTGGAGTGCATACAAACTCTGTGCATTCTCCCGTAACTCTCTCCACTGCAACTCAAACCGTAAATAAATATTTTTCTTTACTAAAATCTTGAGCCGCTGTCCACTGCGGGGTTGTGTGTTTGTGTGCGTTTCTTTGTCTTCGGTAAACAATCTGTCATAGATGCAACACTTCATTGTTCATCTGTATCTGACTGCATCTAACCTTCAAACCCCTTAAACACCTCCAGCACGAGCGGCGAGGAAAATCCGTTGCAGAAAAAACAAAACGGAAAGAGAAAAACAAAAAGCGGGAGACGATGCACTCAAGCTGCATACAAACACAAATGCTTCTTGTTTAGGTTGTCTAAAATAAACCCCGCTGCGGCTGTTAACCTTTAATAGCGATGATGTATCACTGGAAGAGGGAAGAATGCACCACTGTTCACCTTTATCACGACTGCTAATATCTCGCAAAAATGAGTCTCCAGTGAATTAGGCAGGGCTTAAACGTTTCTAATTTAAATGACTAAACAACCGGGCACCGCGGCCTGAATAATGACTCCTCTAAATACGAGACACTTAAGAGCGACTGAACTGGAAATGGAATAATAACACCGTTTATGAGTCAAACGTATGGTGAGAAGTCACAGAGGGCATTCTGGGAGTATTTGTCTCCTGCAGTGTTTGCCTACCTCAGAATAGAGCGAGCCAGCGAGCGAGCCAGGGTCTGCAGGCCTTATTTCTTTGCTAGCTCCACCGTCGTTAGTGGCCATCCCTGTAGGTGCTGCCTGCTGCCAGCTGCTGCTCTGGCCCTCTGGAAAAGAGGCTGGCAATTAGACCTTGTGCTTAAAACAAGGTGAGTCAGGACCTTTTAATGGTGCACTATTTCTGAGCTCCCACACATGTGACTGCTTAGATTTTCGCTGCGCCAGAGAACTTTGTGGCACTGAGGCGTGGAGGTTACTACGTTCACATAGCTGAGGGAGTGGGTGGCTTCGGTAAACGGTGCAGAATTTGTCTTCAGAAATGCCTATTTTTGTGATCTGCACTGGAAATCATTCGTTAATAGTGTTTGCTCTATTTCTAAACCAGGTTGTGGTTTATTTTGCTTCAACACAGGAGTGTGATTATTTTAGGCCTTGCTAAAAAAAAATTAAAAATTAACCATTAAAGGTTGCCCTGCGGGAATATAGTGCAGCTATCATTATGCATTACAGCTATAGGGCTGCTGCTGCTGCTGCTGCATGTTAGCTCTTTATTGGCTCCCCGGTGCTTTTTATCTGAACGGCTGAGGTTAACTTTCTAATTCTGGCCTGCCTCTCATCTCTCATCTCAGACCTTGATAAGATGGAGGGGAAAGGCTGCCTGTGTTTAGACTGCTGCACCTTGTTTCCTTGGACCTTACCCAGCTAACCTTGAGTCTATTCAGCCTCACATAGACATCCAGGCTGCCTCTGCCTGTCTTCCTCTCTCTCTAGCATACAGCTGAACATACACAAACATAACATAACATGGAGAGACCACATGAAAATGGGAATAGAGCAGCGTAGGATGAAATAAAAGAGCAAATATTGGCTATTTTCTGTTGTGCTTAAAGAAAAAAACAACAATATTCTGAGTGTGTAGCTTCTATTTTTAATTCCTTTTGTTGTTTTCAGATGTGACCCCGTTTTTACGGCGAAAATTAGTTTTGAAGAGAAACGCTGTAAACTTCAGGCCAATGGGCTTTTCAAGGAGTGGCGCTGAGTGAGAAACAGAAGGCTGATGTTGTCTTAGTGAAATCTACATGTCTGCCAGGTCCTTCCTCAAGCTGTGAGATTTTAATCCTCGGACCAGACTGGAGATATTCACAGTCATCCATATAGTGTGACAGACGTAAAGGCCACTGGACCTGGACTCTGGTTGGCTGAAGCAGTCAGACCGCCATCTGAGGAGGGGCTGTATGCTCATGATAAATGACAGCCTTCAACCTGGCCAATCTAAATAGATTATCTTGGCTGAATCTTCCCCCGACCAGGTGCCAACGTGTAAAATGGACCGACTATGTAAAAAAAACATACAGTTACCGGCTATATGCTGCCGACTAACGGCAACACGAACGCAGCGAACACGGCGGCGTTCAGCTCGTATGGTAAATGTATAGTAATGGCTCTGTGCATTTTATTTTGTGGGTTTAAGTGGCGACCCTTTAAATTAGTACCTCTGGGATGCTGCTTTTCAAACACCATCTCTGCATTGTTCTCCCCCTGCCAGATATGCAGGTGATGGCGAGATCGTCTGCATGCGTTTCTGTGAGTATGCATACATGCATACGGCGCACATGTGTGTGTCTGCAAAAGAGCTCTTTGTCTTTTGTTCTGGGAGAGATAAAGAGGCATCCACTGCTCAGTAGCAAACACATAAATATGCATTAATCTGTTCTGGTTGGGTGAATCTGAAGAACTGTCAAGCGTCAAATGTAAAGGTCATGCTTTGCTTGCTGTAAGGGGAAAATCCTGGAGACCATGGTTAGGGCACTATTTGAATAAACTATGCAAGGATTTACAAGAAGTAACCTTCAGGGGTAAACACGCCCCCTGCCCTCACCAGGGAATAGATACCATTATGGATGTGTTCAATCAGGAACTTCACCGCACCGGCTCAGACTATAGATGTCACACAGATCAAGATAAATAGCGGCGAGCCCCCAATATGTTTTTTATTGAGAGTATATCTTGTGCCTTTAGATTTATGTTGCACCCAGATGACACAAATGCATCTCAGAATCCATCAATTCTCTATCTAGACTTGGGCTTTTTGCTTAATTTGTACATTACTAATTAGACGTGTTACCGGAGTGAATAATATTGTGTATGGAAAGAGAGTACACAATGGATTACCTTTTGAATTTTGAACAAAGTGCCCCCACTCTAACCCCCCACCCATGTCTGGGTAGCATGACAGCCAAGCAGAATGTGGCAGGTGGAGGTCTTTCAGGCAGAGCGAGGGGTGACCTTGCCACTTCCTCTGTAGAATCGGTTTGGTTGGCGACGCAGCGCCAGGTCCCAGAAATGTGCCTCGGCTCTACAGACAGGCTTGGTGAACAGAGGGCCAGTCCCAGCCCCAGTCTCATGCGCAGCCCCATGGCAGCAGATGCCACATGGCGGCCCCAGAGCCTTCAGCCGGCGAGGAGACGCAGTCGAGCGCCAGCCGGGTCACCGAAGCCCATGTCCATGTCATGCACAGAGAAGGCCTTCTCAGCAGGCAGGCAGGCAGCCTGCCGTCCTCTCCTGTCCCCCTTTCTTGGAGGCAGAGTGTAACAGCTCGTTTGCACGTGCTTTGTGTAGATTAAAGCAAGAGGCTGTCAGGGATAATTAAAAGTAATAGAGCTTAGCGCTTTTTGGATTAGTGTCCTAGACAGCGATACTACTGTCTGGAGAAGTGTGTTTATTTATGTTTCCTGAGCGTGTGCGACTGTATGAGCGTCCATACGTGTGCACGTATAGTATGTGCTACATTTCAAATGGATATTCACAGAACACACCGACATGCGATACATAATGTGGAGAACTAATTAAACTGTGTGTTATCCTAACCTTGTGTCTGTGTGTGTGTGTGTGTGTGTGTGTGTGTGTCTGTGTGTGTCTGTGTGTGTGAGAAACAGAACAAGACAACAAAGTCCTCTCATCCCATTAAGTCAGTTCTTCAATCATCCAAATGGTTGCTTGGGCAAAGTTAATTGCGACTGTGCAGCAACCCACGTAAAATGCATAACAAAGACAGAATAATTAATATACAGAGGACATGTAAAAAAAACATGGTTCATAATTGACTTGGTTTAGCTCGGTCATTTCAACCATTAATCTCTACTCCCCAAGTCACTCTGCTTTGCTGTTTTTTCCTCTCAGGGATTAGTTTTGTTGCTCATTATTAAGCTTTTAGGGAAACATGCAGTTAACTTTATTCTCAGTCGACAGTTTTACCCACAATGCTTTAGTTTGCTGCCTTAGTGAAGATTGTCAGAGCGTCTTAGATTGTATCAGTCGACTGGTCAGGAGAACATCAGGACAACAGAACAACAGAAATATAAAGTTATCTCTCTCTCTATATAAAACAATCTATATGAAATGCTTTCTACTTTTTATTTATTTAGAGCGTATTCATTCTGGACCAATGAGCCCATCCAGTCTAGACTGTAATTATTTGGATAAACTCTTTTTTTTAATGCGGCTCTCTGCTTCAGCACATTTAATTTGAAATAAACCACATTTAGGTGTCAAGTTACAGCTTTTATTTGACTTAGAAATGTAGAGGGTACTTTTAACACACATGAAGTCAAACAAAATCATCGTATTTAATGCTTAACAGTTAATGGCGACTCGGGGATGCTCCTGCTTGTTCTGGGTTTTTGGGCCTTTTGGCTGCTCTCCAGCTCTTTGGTTGGTTTTTACCCTAAACTTGGGCTTGAATTGCTAAATGATGGAAAGTCATTCTCTCCAAAGGGACTGCTCCCCGTGATTCGTTTTCTGTCAGCAGTGAAATCCTGCATGATGCCAGTGTGCCAGTTTCATTGTTAGCCATGCAAACTCCAACAGAAGCACCATCATGTTCGTGCTTTGTATCACGACTTGTGTTTTTTTTTCGTTTTTTTTCCTTCTCCACACTTTTTCTGTTTTTGTGAACTGCAACCTGGTCGTCCTGCTATTGCAGCTCACCAGGGTGTTCGTCTCCACAAGACGTGCTCCTTGATCTTCTAGGTCGTTTGCCAACTCTGCTCTTTCCCGCGCTTGTCAACAATGTGCCCAACTGTTTACTTTAACAAACAAACAAACCATTTTTTGCTATTTCTTTGTCAGAAGTTCAGTTTTATTTTTTATTATCTCCTTCACTTGTGTTGGTGCAGTTTTCCTTCGTAACCATTTATAAGCCGAATGTCCAGTTACTTTTGAAGCCTTGTAATTTGGGCACTTTGCGTTAAAAGAGTCGTCAATATTAGATAAATCCGCTCAAATTAAAACTAAGACTTTAATGTGGTATCCATAATTTCATTTGAGCTCAAGCACGCATGAAGGAGAACAAAACAAGTGTCACTGCTCATGGATGTATGTTCATGGATGAGGTGATATATTAAAGTTTCTCTCACATTATAACTAACTGGTTAGTTTGCCTACTTCTTGCTCCTCCTGCTCTCTCTGACATATCATGGAGTGTTTATCCAGCTATAGGCGGTACGTTGATATGACAGCATTGACATAATATTTTTGGAAAGATTTGGGATGATGCAGGTACTCAAGTGAACTAAATATTCAATTTTTAGCCATTTTTAGACATATAAATGGAGATTATACCTTTAGAAAAACAAACAAACAAACAAAAAACATGGTATGATAATATCCACAGTGACAAAAATGCAAATCAAAGTTTCATCCAGTCTAAATTTACATGTCAAACTTTTCTGGAGAAGAACAGGTTGAAACTAAAAAAACAAAACATTTGTTCCTTAAAATAAGTGACTCTGAATGTTCCAAATGGGGACTATGTGGGAAAAGCAGGTTGGAACAAAAGGTCTTTTAGCAGAAACACTTCGAAATACTTTCCTTGGATGTGGAAGTAACAGCTCGCTATGAATCAGCTGATATTTATCTCAGAAATGCACTTTTGAATGCTTCACTTAGCAAAGAGTTTCAGCAGAAACTTTAATCAGCTGCTCAGAAAACATCATTAGATGAGAGTCTTTATTTAAATACCTTTTTTTTTTTTTCCTGTAACAGCAACAGATTTTTTATTCCAAATCCAGACGTGAGTGCATGGCAGGTTTCCTTCAGTGCAGAATGTGCTCCCTATTGTCAAAAGACTACAGGAGGCTGAGAACGCGTACCATAATGAAATTAGAGGGGACGGAATTACTATTTGGGCTTGGTACAGTAATAGCATGATGAATTATGGCACATTTTCTTCAGGGGACATTGCTTGAGGAAATGTTGTAAAACGCCCATGGGAACCGGCAGTCATCAATCACACATGGTGTGGTTGGGGGTGTTGTGGTGGCCCTGAGGACTCGGGTCTGCACAGCAGCCAGTAATCTAAATGGTGACACTGAGCTCCAAGGCCCCCATGGGGCTGCCCGCTCTGTCGCCTGCAAAGAAAACAGATCAGGGGAGAGGGATCAAGGTTTGTTTTCTCCCTTTTCTAGGTCATTATTTATTATGTGAAATATCAACGTCCTTGGCTGCTGCATGGGATCTTCCTCCCCCCAATTGACAGATCTCATTATAAGATAAACGTGACAAAGATAGCTCATAATGCTTCAGAGAAATGTAACACCATTAGCGGGTCATTGTCATCGTTCTAATGTGTCCTTTTAAGCCGCTTAGTGAACTGGTGCTGAAGTGTGATACAGGGATTAACCTATCAGAGAGTTGCTGCGGAGGAGTTGAGCCTCCATTGATGGAAATTTTTGGACGTGTGGCGATATCTTCCCAGGCGCTACGCAGAGTCATGCTGGAGCCTGATTCCTAAACACACAGAGGTTTCTGGGATATGGGGGAGGATGTCTGGAGGGTATAGGCATGCACAGGGCTGGGGCTGCTGTGTACTTTATGTCTGAATTCCTTCGTATCGCAAAGGAGGAAACGCTTTGCATCAGAACACACGGATGTGTATTTTCTCCTTTCGTGCCGTGGAATCATTTTGTGTTATTTGTTTTGATATTTCATGTATTTCTTCGCCTATGCCAGGTTCACACGGTGATACTGCAACAGCGATCTATTCCAGAAGCACAGCGAGCGCTGGCGGTGGCACCGCAAACAATATAAATCTTAATACACGGGCAAACCACAGCTCATTTCTAGGACAAGCCTCTATTAAAGAATGCGCTTTTAACGAGTTGACAGAGCTGATATAGGGAGGATGAGCGTCTGCCTGAGCGAATTAATGAATGAATTTCGGATTTGAGTTGTGGAAATGACTTCGAAACGTGAATGACAGCGAACGCTTCCAGGGTTAAATGGTTATTTATGAAGCCATTGTTTAATCCTCGCGTACAGTAGAACCATCTGCGGCGACGAGGACGCATCATTATCGTTGAGTCGTTTGCGGAGCTTTTGGTGACTGTTAGCTGACACAATTTCACTGATCAGTTTCACGACCTCATCAATCATTCCATTAGCTCTCAGCATCACATTAACATCATATTAAAGTTAGAGAACAACACAATAGATGCATGTTAATGATGACACAAAGCGCCCTGGATGCCGTATTGTCTACGGCGCGCACACACTCGACAAAGACGCTGAGAGGTTTGTTTGTGTTCCCGTCCAAGTGTTGTTATTCTACAGACGCAAACGTGACGTTTGCATCCAAACACGGTTACAGTAGGAGTCAGAAATGAGAAAACTCTGCACAGTTTTACAGGAAAACGTGAGCGTAGTGATACTGTAACGTATTCCAGTCGTATTTAACGGTGCTAAGACATTTCAGCCAAGCTTCACTATTGCATTTTCTAATTTCATGGCTCAGCAGGAATTATCAAAGCTTTTTTGATTACATTTTCATATGACCTTGATCTCAAAGGGCAGCGCAATCAATACAATAGCCATTAGCATCCTGGTAATTGTTAGTGAAATAGTAATCATTTCTCGGGCCCCAGAATCTCTTTTAGCTTCTTATTTATTTATTGGGCATATGGAGGGAGAACGGGGCTGCTAGTCGAGATGGATGTGATGAATAGAGCCCCGAGATGCAAATTAAAATGTTTGTAATTAAACCCACTGATCATAATGATTTTTTTTTTCTTTTCTTTTTGCTGCAGTCCTGCTGGTTCTGGCTGCAGCAGAAATGGATTTTGGTTCTGAAATGTTTAAATTTTTAAATCGAGATATCTTTTTGTTTTTGCATTTCTTGAAGTTTTTGGTGTTGGGCGCTACGATGCGTCTGGAAGCAGGCCTGGCACTCGGAGCCACGTTGTTTACATGTGAACATCAGACAACATGTGAACCGACAATGCACCGAATCACAACGCAGTAGTCGGGGTAATGGGACTATTTATTCAGCTTTGTTAGGAGAAGAGGTCATGTGATCAGGGGATAGTAATTATAGCATACGCTTAATTACATTAGCAACCTCCTGTCTTTTCATATTATCTCTGACGCAAAAAAACACAGAGAGAGATTTGATTATGTTAATAAGCTGCGTTTTATACATGGTAATGGAGGCCTAGTTCAAAGCCATTAGTGCTATGAGGAATATCCATTTGAGTGTCGGAGCTCTCGAATGCAGCTCAGCTCAAAGTGCACATTGTTTAATGGTATTGATCAACGGTCTAGCGAGCTCCAGGGCTTTTGCTCATTACTGTGTCTTATTCATGCTTTCTTGGGTAATGATGCCCACACAGCAATTACTGCCATAGCCATTTAGATGATCTAAGGGAGAAATCATAATCATAAAAGGTGGAGGAGAAACAGAAGAAGAAAAAAAAGAAGAAGGATCATGTGTCATTATCCGAGACTATAAAAAACACTTATTGAGAGGAAACGTCAAGTACACCGACTTCACAGAAATTAACTTTCATCAGCCTCTTATAGCTAAATCTACTGTTAAGTCCTCAAAGCTTGCTTCCTTTGAGGAAAGTCATTGGAGGTAACTGTCTCAGAGAGCGATACGTTCAGATTTCTAATGCAGTCACGCTTAATTTAAAGCAACAGCGCGTAGCTGCGGTTGAGCAGCGGCAACAGCGGCCTCTGTGGCCACACGTGGTCATTACAGGAGTCTGGTTTGAGAGGTGAAGGCTCGTAGCCTATCGATGGACAGTACTGCAGAGAATGTATACGACTGCATTTGTGGTGTAGTTGCCATGACAGCACAGGTTGTGTCTGTGGAGGAGTCCATACAGATGACAACATCTACGTCACATGACCCTGGTGCACTCTTGTGTGCTTGCGATCAAAAGGTACTAAAACAAAGTCATATTTGCTCACGGTTTGTCAAATTATTTTCTGTTGACTCTTGAAGTTTGTGTCTGATTTGTATATATTGCCTCAAGCCACCATTAGTAATATTGTGAATACCCCGGGGGCATCCATCAGTGTTTGCAAAGACAACTAGCAGCTGTACTGTTCTAACGGCTGCTGAGGAAACATTTCAGCTATCAGGGCAACGTGATACCTACAGAAAGCACATATATAGTTCAATATGACTAGAAAGCTTTGAGCATGTCTTGCCAGTGTCGCGCCCTTTTTGTCATGTGTACCATAAACAACACGTATGTAGAGCAGTTTCTCTCATGAACAATAAAAAAACAACCAGCATGGAAAGACTACACTGAAAATAAATGTTCCAAAGTAGAAACTCATACAAATGTGAATACAAACGTGAATCACTGAAATACAGATTTACAAGTTAGTACATTTGAAATCATTGAAATAAAACTACATTTGTGGTTTCCAATCAGGTTAATTACATAAACATGGTAGTAAATGGAACCAGAATTGCTATAGTTTTAGGACTCTAGGCTCTGTCTGTCTGCATCATGGCTCCATGTGGAAAACAACAGGCCAGACTTCACCAAGAACAAAACTGGAAAAGGACACAGGAGGAGGACCACTGACCAAATATAAGTCTGCAGCAGTTGCAGCAGTAATCATTTGGTATAGACTGAGCCATAGTACTGCTAATCAGAGCCGCAGTGGCTAACGTCCTCCTCCTAGAATGATGGGCAGAGCAGCACCTGTATGATCTAGCTGCAGTTCATATTGTCAGCCTCTATGGTCTGGTTATGATCTGTGGCACAAAACTGCAGGATGCAACTTTGCTCACAAACCTGGAGGCGAGCTGTATGAATGCTTTGGTCAGATGAAACCAATGTGACTTTGCTGAGCTACCACAGTGAATGCATCGTCCTGACAGGGAAGCACGGAGGTGGGCGTATAAAGAAACATCACGTTATAGAGATAAAACGTATAGATGGCACCGTGACTGTCTTTGTATTCACCAGAACACTGAACACAGGATGACTCCAGAAGCTTGGCAGAAGAGAATCAACATGAGAACATTCCACAGCTAGAATCACACAAAACCACGACCTGAGCGAGCGCGTCACCGGACGACAATCTAAACATCTTCGGGGTGTTTTGACAATTCTCTCTGTTTTTCCTGCAGTCAGATTTTTCTATTCCGTCTATCTGTGATCTCAGAATTCAGCCGAGACAGCAGCCTATTAAGATATATTTTTGCTCATAAGAGCTTTATAAAACTAATTAAAGCGGATACAAAGCTGGGTCATTCTCTAAATCAACCTGGCTCCCCTCATGCAGTCGCTGCTTGTCTGTCTCGCTTTCCATTTCTGTCTCTTTCCCTCTCAGCCTCTCTCTCTCTCCCCCTCCGCCCTCCTCCACATCTCTCCCTATCAATGAGGCGGCAGACATCCCAGACCTGCTCAGTCAACTGCTTCAAGATTTATTCTTTGTAACAAATCTGCAACAGCTGGAGAGCCAGGGAATGCATGTAAACTTTGTGTGTGTAATTTGGTGACAAGTCAGGCTTAATCAAGCTCCCAGTGGCTGGATGAGAGGAGCGCAGGGGAGCGGCATATGGGGAGCTGAGTGGTGAACAGGCAGTGGGCAGGGAAGGAGACACAAAGCTCTGTTCATGTGCATTAACATGCTGTACAGTAGCAGAGGCAGGCACACGTACAGCCAGCAGCCAGCAGCCAGCAGCCAGCTCCATCCCTGCATAGACGTGCACAGAGGTCCTGCACTGGCTCTATCTGCACTGAATACACATTTTTATCTTGTAAGGAGGCTAAAGAGCTGCATATATTGGTTTTACATTTTATACATGACCTGTTTTTGTGGTGTTTTTTTTTTTTTAGACAATGGATTTTTGTGTGCATAAGAACCTGGAATAGATAGCATGCAGAAATAGAAATATAACACCAAACAATGATCATAAAAACTACCCAATCATTGTTTTTGGAAAAACAAATATATCTCTAAAAGACTGAAGCCACAAATGCCGCTTTTCGAGATGCTTTGAGGAAAAACATAAGGAACAGAGTGTACAAAGTAATCTGCTTTTGTCACGTTAGAACTGACTAGATGGGGCTATTTTATCGGGTCAGAACCTGCTGCAGTCAGTACAAACTGAGCCCCCTGTCCTCTATTATCATCCACACATGACAAACTTGTATCACATGGATCCACACACTCCCGCCATTTAAAAATTATGTACGTCTTTGCTTTAGCGCAGCGTCTTGTGCCACATTATAGCATGAAAATGTGCACGTCTGAAATCTTACAGCCCGTATTAAATGCAGAAATCTAAAAAACAATCTCTAGCAGCACAACAGCTTACTGCCCTAACTGTCTGTTACGTCTTCACCGGGTGTCAGGAGGCATGTTGCTGAACACACCTGGATAACTGAATGCATGTTTGACAACTCAAGACACTGTTAAGGTTCGAAAAATACTCAGGGTTGAATCAGAAACCATTGTCCATTCCTGGCCTTAATCAGCTATTTTATTAGCCAGTTACCTCAGGCTTATCTTTGGTATTTGTGCATTATAATAATATTACACTTTAAATGTATTTAGAAACATATTCTAGTAACTAGTTCACTACCTAGAATCGTATCCGAGGGTGACCTTCAAGGCCTCAAGCTAGCAGATATCAGCTAAATGAACCTGTGGGCTTACAGCCTTCCATTTCCCATCTTGACAGAGTTTTAATCTTGAACTGCTAAAACTGAAAACATGCTGTTTAAATACACAAATAAACATGTAATCTATATGTAATCTCAGCTACATTTGACCTAAATAGTAGGTCGATCGTACATTTTTCTGACTGTAAGGCTAACAGCTCTTCAACGAAATATAGGAATAACGTTGCTTTTGTGTTTGAACATCATCAACTGGTGAGAATGCTGGTTTTCTTTCCCCTCAGGGGGATTCAGCTTTACAGCCTTCTCAGTTTAATATAGGTCAGCTGGAAACATCAAAAAGACAGTGTTTGTTGGTGGAAGAGTTAATGTTAGCTTAGCCAGCGAGCCGCGGTAACGAGAGCTGATAAAATCTGTGACATCCTTTGTTTGAACTCGCAAAATCGATGATCTCCAACAAGAAATGATAAAGCCTGCTTTTGTCTTTCTCTGAAATCAAGAAGCCGTTGTTGAAAAGAGAACTCAGAATATTATATATATATATATATATATGTACGACGTGAACACAGAGATCTGTGGCTACCAAAGTATGGGCCTTCATGGATCATCATTGTTCTGCAAATATATTAACATTTTGTTTATTCCAAGAAAGCATCTGTCAGATTAAATTAGCAGCATTTAGTTGTTGTGGGAGACAGGTTCTGGCCATCATATCGTTCAGATGAGGCGGAGCGGCACCATCGTTTGACCCAACTCCACAACAGATATGTATGGAAGCCAGTGGAGATGTCCTCGCTGCTGGCCTCTTGAATTAGAGACACACACTGTTGTTGCCTCTCTCACACACACACACACACACAAACAAACACTCACGTACACAAACATGCACAATGGACACCGGACTCAGTATTGGGCCACTCAGGGGGCTTAATGTTAATGACAGGGTCTGTAGCTGAACTGAACTGTACAGCTGGTCCCAGCTGCCCTGTGCAGCTGCAACACATGACAGAGGAAAGGAAGGGGCAGAATTAGAAGAGACAGATAAATATAGGAAGGACAAGAGCACATATAAGGGCCGCAGATTAGGGAACGTGACAGAAGAAGGCAACAACATGGCAAGAATGAAAACAGTGGCGTCAGTGGATTGGGCAACAGATTGAAATGTTTATGTGTTTGGAGGGAGGGCAACGTTCAGGGTCAAGGACTGTCAACATAATATGGAAGGTCAGAGCAGAGCAGCAGAGAGGAAAAATAAGGAGCAGAGGACAATAGGGAGTAAAGATTAATGCTCCGTATAGAGACCTTGGTCCCTCAACCTAAAGGCTCCCGTTTGAACATCCATTCAAAAACATTTCTGCGCCGCATCTCGTAGGCAACCTCTGAACGTGTCTCCACGGTGTGTGTCGGCTGAAAGGAGCTTTTGTGTGTCTCCATGTTTCAAGGTATTTCATTATGTACTGCATTTCCTGTACCTTGGAAACACATTTTCAATAGAGGAACCTTTTGATTGTGTTCTGCACCATATGTACGACGTGGTAGTGACTGCACCGATAAATGAAACGAGACCTCTGATTGTTATAAAGGAACACGATTTAGTATTTAGCCGCCACGAAATGATTTTTAAAAAACCTGCACAGATTGTTCTTTTTTAATCTAAACAAACCTTAAATAGGACAAGAGGGAGGATGGGGTAAAGGGGTATGGATTATGTGAATGTGGTGTGTGAGCTCGGGTGAATGTGCGTGTGTTTTGTCATGATGCATTATAGTTTCTCCTCAGGAACACATGGCAAGGTATTTACCAAGCCATCTGCTAAAATCGCCCGGCTGAATTGAGCTGACGTCCAGTTGCTAAGGAAATGGATGCTTTTCAAAGGGGCCAGCCAGTGTTGCACACCTGTCAGTGTAAAAGGACCCAGTCTCTCTCTCACTGTCTGCCTCTTGCTTCATCTCTTTATGCTCGTGCGTCTGAAGCTCATCAGTCACACACTGTGGTCAGATGTGACTGCGAGTGTTCCTGCCTCAAAGAAAATTTGCTATTATCCCGTTTTTTTGGGGGGGATTCTGTCGTCCTGCGTGCTCGTTTGCTTTCATTGTAAACGCTGATTGCTAACCTCGGCTGTTGATCGGGCTGCCTTTAGGTCACGGGTTCCTGTTTTATATTACAATAAAACAGGCGACGGCGTGTGTCGGCCTGATGCATGAACCGATGTGGATCAGCGCTGTGCGACGAATGACAAACACCGGCTGAGAAGTGAACCTGAGAAAGGAGCACAGTGCACTTCAGCACAGTTGGGGCACGTCAACGAGCAGGTGGTTATGATTGCTTTAGTGTCACAATCCTATGGCCCGGAGCTAGACACTTTTCCCAGAAGAAGTTAATGCAGTTGGAGAAGTGTGTCCAGGGCTTGTGATGAGTTTCAGAGAACGTGGCTGCGGGGCAGGGCACGACCTTCGGAGAGGAGCTTTGTCATCTCGGCCTGAGCATTGAATCCCTGTCTGGGTGACACCTATAAAGGTCACCACAGGGGCAGACTTCTGGTCATAAATCAACAAGGTAACTTGGGACACGGTGTCCTTTTGGGTCCCAATTCCACTGTCCTGCTTGGGCCTTGGCCTAGATTCAGGCGGAGAAATGATATCATAGAAGACGGAGGGTTTCAACATAAATGAAAGCTTGAAGCGCTGTATGGGTCAAAGCTTGTAGAGGAGCGTTTCTCCATCGTCTTCTCTTGTCTGTGTGAACTATTTGCATTAATAAGCACATATTTTATGAGAATATATCATTTTCTTTTGTCTGCACGTGTTAAATCCACCTCAGGATCTGGTGGGCAGCTGCATAACGAAACAGGAACTTCATATTTAAAGATAAACTGACCTGCACCCAGACTGACCGTCGTGTTTAAAGCATAAACACCACAGCGATAAGCGAATTCACGCCATTGTTTCCCAGCTTCGTAAAGTGAAAATCAGGGTGCAAGATCAGAGCTTGAGCTTTGCCTTTGTACTTAACATCAGCTTTTGTATTCTTCCTCACTCTCCTCCGCGGTATATTATTACTTTACCATAACAGGACCGTCAACCTTCCATTAGTGAAATATTAATATGCATCTCAGAAAGATAATTGCCCTCACTGCTCTCATCACCCAGACATCATGTGAACTTCGAAACAATCCCCCCTGTCTGTCCGCCGCCGAACAAAAGGGCCTTGGATGGAGGAGGAACATCTTCATTTCCCTCACAGAATACATTAGGCCCTTAAGTGGGCTTGGTTATTGCTGATGCCTGCGTTTGCGTTGGGCACCTGGGATTCTCCAGACCTGTTTGATGTGGCCCTTTTCAAGCACTCTGATCATCCTGTTAAATTGCGGCTAATGGACAGGGCCTGCCACTCGGAGAGGCCCAGACAACGGGGGGACAATTTAGTGACACGCACACACCTGTCCTTTGTAGTTGAGCGAGACATTGTGTGCACAGGCGCATTAGTCCTCCGCGGTGCTCATACAGGCACTTTGTGAGCTGCAGTGTAGCCAGAGCTGCCATTTAGGCCTGAATAACCCCAGGTGCCATTACCTTGGGTACCTGAGTATCCCCACACACACGTACTCTGACCAAACAATACGCTGCCAGCAGGGGGGGGAGGCGCTCGTACATATGCTGGTGTGTTATATATTGTTAGACGTTATGTATTTGTGCGTGTACGCCGTGGACTTTATTCTTCACTAGGGGGTAGGGCTGATGCATAGCTGCACCTGTCTCTACAATGGAATCCCCTCAATAGAGAATAATAGCCGGGGGAGGTGGCACCGGGTGAAAACAGACCGTGTTCTCCACTGTAAAAGATACTGGTTCCTGCCAAACGTGTTACTGGAAACTTTTTTTTTTTTCCGATCAAAATTACACCGAGACAACCTGCTTCATCATTTTTCAGTATGAAAGATTATTTTGGTGACATTTCTCCTAATCGGTAAAACCTTTACCCGAGCACAGCCTCCTTTATTCACCCTCGTGATCGGTGACAATCTTTTCAAATTAAACAAATAATTATCAACCAAACTATGATTGAAAAAAAAAACAACAAAAACAAAACCAAGGCGGCCCAAGTAAGGAGAAGCGACAGCGCTCGCACAAACACACCGCGGGCTACTTTTCTGAAGTGTGCTGGAACAAATAACTGAGCAGGTAACTGAGCAGAACCTTTGAGAAATGTCCGAGGCTTGGCTCCAAACCAAGCCCATATTGAATGGCACCTAACAGTTTTAAATCAAGTCTGTGTGCCCAGCATCTGATGTGGGAGGGACTGGGAAAGGCTTTCTGTGAGCGCACCGGGAGATTTTTATATTTGAGCTTAGTATGTGTGTGTGTGTGTGTGTGTGTGTGTGTGTGTGTGTTTGTGTTTGTGTGGACAATGACAGTATCTGTTGTGCCAGAGGAACTGATGAGCAGGTGGTCTGAGTGGGATTCAGCATACTCTCTCTCCCTCCTATTCACACTAGCACTCATCTCTCTCTCTCTCTGCTTCTGTATTTGTGTCTGTCTGTCTCTCGGGCGGTCTCACTCTCCGTTTTATTTTATTTAGCAGAAAGTAATGCAACTTGCTCGACGCCATTGAGCCGATCTGCTCTGAATAGGGGGGGAGGACAAAAAAAAGATATTCAGAAATGAAGCGGAGTTTTTGGTAAATCTATACTAAAAGGACGCTCTGCGGACCTGACGCTGAGTTTGGGAGTTTTGACACCTGTGCTTGAATGTATCTTTGATGTGGCGATGAATAAAACATGACAGGAACTCTCCTCTTCCATTACAAAGGCAGTGCAGTGTTACAGCACTCGGAGGACTCTGGACAATACCCCTCGACCACACACACACACACACACACACACACACACACATGCATACTTTACATACCTTCACTAACCAGATGTCTACAGTATGTCTATTGATTGGTCCAGTGACACGCTTCAGCGACGTTCCATTTAGCTGATGCGCACAACACACTTAGCGTCCGCACACACACACACACACACACACACACACACAATGCGCGGCGCGGTGTGCCTTGCACCGTTCACCGCGGGTCTAATATGACCCATATGTTCCTGGCGCTTTGTTGACCCGCTTGGACGGTGACACCGTGTTGAGTATCGGCTCCATTCAGAGGATCGAGTTGTGGATCCGCGTGTACGGCTTCATGGAGACGTGGTGTCCCGTGTCCTCCTTCCGCTCGCTCAAGGTCATGCGACAAGTTCAGCGAAGAAAGTTTGAGAACGTAACTCGAATGCGTTTATAAATTATGTAGAAAGTAGGGCTGTTAAATAAGCCTTTTTCGGGGTGTGATAGAAATGCAGTGTTAAAATTACATTAATAAGAATCGTCCTTACATACATTTTTGAGGCACTTATACTTGACTATTTATAATAATACAACGCAGTACTTTTAATTAATTTTACTGAAGCACGCTAATGCTGCTAATGCTAATGCTAAGATGTAACAGTCACAAAAAATATGGACACCTCTGAGGGCCTCTTTTCTTCCTCTCTATGTGACGGGCCTTCATCTAAAGCAATATCTTCCTAATTTTAGATCATATAAATGTCTGTAAGGTTGCTTAGTTCTGTTGAAAACACAGGTGTAATTGTAGTAATACTCGTCATGGGTTGTGGTGTTGAAGTTTTTCAGACGGTGCACAGTTCTAGTGGCAGTTTGCTGTAAAAACATCTCAACACTTAGCTGAAGCAGTTACTTATTAGACCATCAACCAAGATTATAAGCAACTGGCAAAAAGTTTAATAACTGGTTGATCGTTTCAGTTATTTTTCAAGCATAAAAAGCCAAAAATCATCTAGTTTCTCAGAGGCTTACTTTCCACTGTGTGATTTGACGGCTGGACTCTCTCCTCAGACAGAACCAGACATTTGTTTGCTTTAGGACACTGTGCTGGTATTTTTATTCCATTTACAGTTTTCTCTGTGGCATATATTGTGATCCTAAAAAAATGCAGGAACTTTGTCCAGACGTCCACTCTTTGCCTCTGGTGACGATTTAAATGGTCAAACACAGTTGCCGTGTTGCAGGACTTTGCAGACCGAGTACCTGTTCTCGTTCAACATCGTCCCGTCTGCGGCTTCAATATTTCCGTGCTGCGTTTCTTTTTGCAACCAAATCTCTGTTTTCTCTCTTGTTCATTTTAAAGTGCACTCGTGGAGCCTGCATGTCAACAAACTCATGCCTTTTTAGATCAAGTTTAAAAACCCCCACAGTATATCGAATTAGCCCTAAATCAGAGTAAATTATGTTCTATGAGACAGACTCTTCTTGTCGATTGGTCACGGAAATCGAAAACCATGCAGTTTTTGTATTAAGCGGCAAAAATAGTCGTAGCACGATGTGTTTGGGTTAATTTGAATTATTACCCGTCGCGCTCACGGCAGCGCTGCTGTTGCACATGATCACGATGTAGAAGAGAAATACTGCCCTCGACGAAGCGATTATCAAAACAGACGACATCAAAAATGAAAATAACAAAACCTCAGCTCAATGTTACGCTTGTGTTTTTTATGTTTTATGGCTGTGCGCTCTTCCCTCAGTTTGTCCGTGTTAATAGCCGTGGTCATAAATAGTGGTGCCGTGCCAACGCTGATGACTGAGCAAGATGTGAGCTGAGTAACGTCGACAGCTAATGACTGCTGTGCCGTGAATTATAAATAATAGAGGTGAGCTTTCTCCTGCCCCGTGACAAACATTCCTGTAGAGACGTTGGAGATGTTCACTTCTCAGCCATTGTGTTTGATGCGAGCAGCGCCTTTCGTGGTACCGACCCGTTTATCATCTCCCTCTGTATCGCTGCGACTTGCGTCAGCCCAAGGCGAGGAAGGAGCCAGCCAGTTTTAAATATGCTAATATTTTAGGAATTAGGGGGTTGATTTAAATAATGATGTGAAACGATGAACTCATTTTTTCCGGAGAGGAAGAGACACGGTAACAGTGGTCCACTGTCCTTTCTCATTAGCCACAGCACATCAAGCCTGCACAAGCTTTGTGTGTGTGTGTGTGTGTGTGTGTGTGTGTGTGTGTGTGAATGTAACGCACAAACCTTCTTCGTTTAATTAGGGAATATTTTTCTGCATTTTTTTTCTGTCAGCTCTTTATCAGTCATGGCACCACAACTGAAGTGTCCAAAGCGAGGGGAGTGACGGGTGTAGGGAGGAAGATAACCAGCCAGGCTGCACACTGGACTGTGGATGATGTAGAAACTCATCTGAAACATCATCGTTTTTTTTTTTTTTTTTTTTTTTTTTTTTTTTTTATCTCCCGCTTTAATCTAACATGAAAATCTGCCGCCGCCGCCATTTCATCATTTATGCCTTTACGCTCTCAGCAGATATTTAATTGAAAGCTTCAGTCAGATGATCTTTGTAAATAATACTTTTTAATGGGACTACAAAGTGGGGGGAGAATTCATCACTGGTGTTCTGATACATGACTGTAATCTGTTGATAATTTCCATCAGGGCCGCCGTGTTTGTTAATATTTATTGGCTGTTTTGTTAACTTGGAGGCTGTAGATCAATACAGGGGGCACTTAAGAAAATGAGGTAAAGGATTTATTTTTATTGGTATTGATTGTGAAGTGTGGGGGAGGGAGGAGAGGAGGGAGATTGCTTCAGAAGAACTGATTTAAGGATTAGATCATTTGGCTATTTACATTTTATTTCATATATTTCCTTTGATAATTGATACAACCAGTAAAATACAGAGAAAGAGAGGAACTGTCAGCTGATGTTTTAAATTTCTGAACGTGTGTGTAGAAGTTTAAGAGCACGACAACTTTATGCGTCTGAAACAAGCACCGCTGCGACGACAACTTCGCGCTTTTTCGCGCCCGTCGCTGAGCCTGTCTACTTTCCGCTCATGCAAATGTGCATGGCCCGGTGTGTGTCTGTAATTGTGATTATTGTGTGAACTGAGCTGTGAGTGGGTGTTGTCCATTGACCAGTACATAGCAAGCTATGCCTTGGCAGGTGTGGGATGCTACGTGGGCTAACTGAAGTCCCTCAGCCAGCCTGTTAGCCAGCCAGTCATCCACTCACTCACTCAGCCAGCCAGCCAGCCAGCCAGCCAGCCAGGCAGCCAGGCAGGCACACAGAGAGGCAGAACACAGCTGTCTGAGCAGGCCTCCATTATCCAGCACTATCTATTGATTCACCCTGTGGGATTTTTCCTCTTTGGCATGGGATCATCTGTGAAGACACACCAGCACACTAATGCGCAACCCCGGCGCGCACGCACACGGACACGCACACGGACACGCACACGGACACACGCACACCTTCACACGTGTATGCACGGATGCAACACATATAAAAATGGAACACACGCATTTGCACCGACATCGGCTGAAATCAATAGCCAGCGGGGATGTGGGGCCCTTTCTTTTTTCCTTACATATTTATTTATTATTTTTATTGTCTGGTTCTGACGTTGGGGAGTTGCCCCCCCGTCCCTCTTATGGGTGCTGCCGTTGTGTTTTCTCTAATTATAGAGCGGGCTAATGGGCAAGGACCCATAAAGAATATCTCTGACACTATAATTACTTTTGCTGCTCACAAAATGAATCAGATAACGTCAACAGGATTAACGTACGGTTTGGGTTTTTTAAATTTTATCTCCAGAACAGGCCTGGTTGCTTCGGTTCCTCTGATATTTTATAACTTTTTAAAATTTTCTTGAAGAAATAAAGAAGAATAGGTTGTCGCCATTTCATTGATAAATTGTTTATTAGTTAGATTATTTAAAACAAAGATAATGTTGACACACAAACAAAAAAAAAAGCGACATGTTTACATCTTTATCCTCCCACATGTAATTCTATAGACAACTCCGGCAGTAATGATCAAATGAATGAGCATCTTAATCAGTGAGTGAACGCAAACAAACCAGCAGATACAGTATGAGCAAATGTAAACTCCAGATGATCATATGATTAATGTATTTGTCCTGTGCACGCACCCTTCAGTGTTATTGCCAATAAATAATGCATGAGCCCGTCTTTGTTTATGGTGAGATGTAAAGCATGATCCTGAGCGTTTTGCTTTCATGCCACAGAGTGACTCTCGATGCGTCTCCGTCCTTTCTTCCCTCCCCTCTCGCTTTGCTGATGCTGTGTTGTGTTTGTCATCACGCCTCACATTTCTCTCCAGTGGTGGCGGCGGGCTAAACGAGGCTTTGACAACAGGGCAGGGGGGAGAAAAAAAAAAAAAGTTAATAAATAATAACAGCCGTTAATCTCTGATGGAAAACATCTTTTCATATGAAAATCTCCAGGTTGATCTCCCAATCCCACCACATTGTCAATCTGGAATATGGAGGCCCTAGAGGAAAAGGCTCTGTAATCTGCTTTTAATCTGCGCCTCCCTCCCCTCCCCTCGCACAATATCCTCAACAGCAGCTGTTTAGCGCGCTCCGCTTGTTTTCATTACTATGGATTGTCTTTGAATATCACTCTAATATTTAAAATGTCTCTCTTCTGAGATTGTCTCCGGAGATGATAGGACATTTAGGGCTATTGTACAGAAGGAATGTGTACTTGGCCAGCCTGTATCTAATTTGGAAATTATAGTGATTACGAGCTAAATATAAAAACCCGGGATTTTGAGGCTGTAAGAGGCCTGCAGCGAAGGCTTACTGTATTGTTTGCCAGATGCACACACATGCAGGCGGACGCGCAGACAGCAGCGTGTGCACACGGCGGCGGCGGCGGGAGAAAAGCCGTCTGCTAAGTGCTGTTGTGTTCTGCTGAGTGCGTGTCAGCTTCTGTCTCCGCCGCCTTCTCCTCTCCACTCCTTGTTCTTGCCGGGTTCCTCTGTCTGTCCGTGCAGAGGGAAGCGTTCGAAAGCCTGCGAGCGGAGGATGCGGGGAGCCTCCTTTGGGCTCTCGGTCCGTTCTGCACTTTTAAATGGAGCCACACACATGATAGCTAACAGATGTTAGCCAGATTACACGCAACATGGGCCTAACCTCGCCTCAACTGCCACTGTCTGTTTGCCTCCACTCAAATGCTCCAGGTTCCCCCCCTCCTTCCCTCCATCCCTTCCTCCCGCTGCCTTCGTCTGATTCTTACTCGAATCCAGTGGTTAAAGGGTGATCTGCAGGGTCATGGATGCTGTCTAGTGGATCCCTGGTTGCTTGCTCTGAGGCATATATATATATATATATATGTGTGTGTGTGTGGAAGGGGGGGGTTGTATTGTTGGGAAAAGAGGAGCGTGACGAGAGTCTGCTGTGGATATAATTAATAGGCCACATGCGGCTGCACCAAATGTGTCACAGTGAGGGGAAATCAATCGATGAAGTCTGCCGGCGTAAAGTGTGTGTGTGTGTGTGTGTGTGTGTGTGTGTGTGTGTGGTGGGAGAGTGGGGGGAGGGGGACAGGAGGAGAAGGTAGAGGAGCAAAATCTACAAGGGAAGAAAGATGGAGGGAGGAACCACAGGGAAGAGCAAAGAGAGCTCGTGGAGGAGCAGGAAGATGCTGCAGAGGTGACGGGGAGGAGGAGAGTTTGGAATCTCCCGACTCAGTTGGATGGAAATCACAGCCTTCAGCAATATCCTGCTGAGACATCTGACATGGAAAATCACGGCCGTGTCAATATATGGACACAGCGTAGATCTAACACATACATCACAGGAGAGTCCCCGGCTGCATATTTAGCAGCTGCTTTTAAAAAAAAAAAAAAAAGAGTTTCGCATGTTTAGGATGGAAGTCACATGTCACTTCGGTGCTTTTTGGAGCTCATCGCGCCAAAATTAGGATGGCTAAATGGACTCGCCACCCAAGTAGCGAGATATCCTGCATTCTCAGGGCCCAAACTCTGCAGTTGGCCTGTTTTTAAAGAGTGCATATCTAAGTTTGGAGGCAGGGGAGGAAATCAATAGAGATAAGAGTTGGATAGAGAGCTGTGTGTTGAACAGGCTGGCAGCAGACTGAGAGAAGCAGCCTGTCACCAGCTGCAGGGCCCTCTCTGTGTGATAGCGTTGGTGTGTGTGTGTGTGTGTGTGTGTGTGTGTGTGTGTGTGTTGGACACATAGGCGTACAGTCGCTGATAGTGCTGCCAGACACCCGTAGATGAGACAGGGGGCGTTATTGCAGACAACTGCTGCTGTTGCCCTTGGAACATTAAGTCGTGTGGTTAGGCGCACACACACACACACACTAAAACATCTGCATTCGTACATCCATATAATGACATCACCCCACAAACACACACACACACATATGAGCTAATGTTAAGCTCCACCTGCACCTGTAAACTGTCTGTCTCTGAGCTGGGGACAAATTTATCCACCAGATTATTAAGTGTAATATGCACTCTGGGCCCAAAACGTGTGAGGATGAATAGCGGCTGCTTAGCTGTGCAGATTGTGTTTCCGAGGGTTTGCTGCAGCAGTCAAGGCAGCAATTTAAATATGAATGTTAAGCTCAAATAAATCCGCATTGAGAAATGTTATTTCTAACCTACTTTTACTAAATATAATTTCCCTCAAATAAATTGCTCTTGAGGTGCTCTGTTGTTGCCACGCCGCCTTAATTCCTGCACCCACTTCATAACTGTTTGTCGGCGAGGTGGTCGGAAAAATCAAAGCGAGTCCTGTTTTCAGTTTCATATTATTGGTTTCACTGCCAAACGCGCTCTTGATTGAATGATGTTGTACCATATGTGGGCTTTAGAATTCCTTCACATTGCAGTTTGAAGTCATTTACACCGTCCAGGGGAATATTCGAATAAATATTTAAAAGTCAAATTATATGTATCACAATTCAGGAAACCTTCTGTTGCAGTTAAATGGCCAGATTACTGTATGTGGACTGATGAGTGTGAAGGTGGCTCAGTGTCTCCTGTGGCCTTGTCTAGTGGGTAAAGTTTCACATCGCTCTATCTGGAGCTGCATGCTGGTGGTTAAAGAGCCCTGCAACACTTTACACTCTGCATGCAGCTTCATGTAAATCGTACAGTAACTGATGCTTTACATACGTTTGCAAGACGTACCTTCATTGTAACTGCTGTTCATAAGAATCTTTGTTCCCCATAGAGAAATATCCAAGTGCAATATGGAGGATTTTGTTCATAAATATGGCATTATTATAGCAGCTGATCTCTATTGTGGAGTCATGGCATTTAGCAGAGAGTGAAGTCACACTCCATCTCTGTGTGTCATAATCTGGGATATGTTCATGTACATTCATGCATGTGAGCTCCTCCCCTTGAAACTGTCATAAACAGATGAAGAGTGACTTCTTTCACCACGCTGCAGAAGCAGAAGTGCCGTCCTGCATTAAGCTAGGTGCCCCCGATAGCAAAGAATTAAAAAAAAGAAAGTATTTTATTCATGTTTCTTATCTAATTCATGTACTTTTGTCTCATTTAAACTGTCTCTCCTGTTGTTCTGAGGCTGTCCTTTGCTGCTCCTTCTTCACTGATCTCTGCACTTTCTCTGCTCCAACAAACTGTGGAAACCGACACACATGGAGTGGAGCAGAGACGACTGTAGAGAAATGACAACTCAGTGAAGATCACTTGAGTTGACAACATCTTGCTGCTGCCGTTCAGTGTATTGTGGTTGTGGTGGGATTATTTGTTGCTGGATCTTGTTTGTTGGACGTATGGCGGCTGTGGCTCAGGTGTTAGAGCGGGTTGTCCTCCAGTCGCAAGGTTGGTGGTTCGATCCCCGGCCCCTCCACAGTCGAAGTGTCCTTGGGCAAGACACTGAACCCAATGGCAATGGCAGCACCTTGCATGGCAGCTCTGTCACCGTTGGTGTATGAATGTGTGAATGGGTGAATGAGAAACACACTGTAAAGCGCTTTGGGTAAAAGTGCTTTATAAGGGCCATTTACCATTTATGTACATGAATCTTCTGGTTGTAAATGAAGGTGAAGGGAAGATGTGGCCGACATGCTTGTTTTTCTTCTAGATGCTGGTTTCACTCATCTTGAATGCTGCACCAGGAACCTTTTAAGATTTCTGCTTTTCAGGTAACACGAGGCCACCCTGTGTCTCATTTAAAAAAAAATTTTAATACTAGTGCTTAATTATTACTGATTCTGAGCGACAAAAATCTTCATGTTTCAGTGCTCGAGCTTTCTTGGGAAGGCTGCTTCTTACCTTGTACCTCATGTATGACCTCCTGCAGCCGGGGAATGGCTCCACTCTGTATTTCTTTTGGATTTAATCACCTGTGAAAGAAATGCAGTGTCATGCAAGAAGCACTGGAACTGCTGCAGTTAGCCTAGCTGTTTGTTTAGGGCAGGAAGTATATGTGAAAGCAAGGTTTCCAATTGTCTTCTGAGTTAATAGTCAGGAAAAAATATAGAAAACAACAACCTAGATAGAGACTTAGGCACATTGCAGCCCAATCTAGACATGCTAAGAACCTGCTGACACCAACACTAGATTCACGTCTGCATGCTGAAACTCCATTCAGATGTATTTTACATCCAGTCTTTGCTCCTCAATCTGAACTCTTTATCGTGACAGCAGCTCTTGATCAGGTGGTTGGTGGTTTGTTGGTTTTGTGGAGATGGAGGGTTGGGGGGGGAGCAAAAGAGCTGTCATTTGGTCTAAGGAACACACAACCCCAGACCCAACGTGCCTGGTCTCTGTAACACCCCTCGCTGCCTCCCCCTAGTAAACAGTCCATTAGCGTGGTGCTCCAAGGTAAACATATTTACTGGCTGGTGACGGCTTGCCAGTGTGGCTCCTCAGGCCCCGTGGCAGAGGGGATTTCATTAGGCAGAGGGCAGGGGGAGAAGGGAGGAAATTAATGTGCCATTCAAGATGATTTCTTTGTTTCCCATCAACATGATCACAGACAGGCCGCAGGGAAGAGATGATTTACGCACACAAAGGAAGGAGACGGGGAGAGAGAGGGAGGGAGAGAGGGAGGGCGAGAGAATCTCACAAAAGGCTCCCGGTGCGTGAAATGTCTTCCTTTTGGTGAAAACGCTCTTGTCATGATTTTTTTGTTATGGCTTGAAGTGCTGGAATTGTTTTCAATCAGAAAAGCTTTCTTGTTTGTCATTAAGGATTGGAAATGGAAGTATTGCAGAGCGAAAGCACCAACAGGCACAACAATGTCATGCAATTTTTCCTCCACACTATCTACACACGGTAATCCAACCAGCGCCGTGATGTCCTGCAGCCTCGTTAAGAACCTGCTCCACAATAGCCTCTTTTTTTTCTTCTTCTTCTTTTCTTCGCAACCTGGAGGATGTTATTCTGCGTCCTGTCTTGTTTTGTTAATAACCACGTTTCACCAATTAATTATCTGAAAAGTAAGTGCAGCTGATGGCACAATGGTTCTGTTGCAGTGACACAGTTGTTGTTGTGTTTGTTTGCTAAAGTGAAACTGGTTTGGCAAACTTTTCCTGTTGATAGGAACAAAATATCTCCAAAACAAACACACATATTTACACACATAAAAGAGTTTTTTTTAACACAGAAAGCGACAGTTCTTCTTTGCGCATTTAGCCAGACTCTCCGTTCAAAGTTAAGCGTCCGACAGCAGCTTGTAGAGGACGTACACATGTACACACTGTACGCCTCGCAGTGGCCGCTCGCCATCCGGCAATTCAATTGAAAGCAGTCAGAACATAATAAGGGAGGGTTCTGGTCAAAAGTAGGCGGCTTGGAATATAACAAACACAGAAAGTGACTCAGTCGAACTGGACGGAAGCCTGTGTTTAGTTGGACAGGACCATTCTTCAAGAAGAGTAAGTTCCAGCAACAAAGACACGGCAGGCCCGATTTTCTTTGAAAAATATAAACATCTGATAACTCACGCTGCGACTTGAGTCAGTGCTTTAAACGTATGTAGGTGCAATTAACAGGAACTTTAAGGTTCACCTTCTTGTACGTTAGGGTTAGTAGTGCTGCCCGTAGTTCATCCAGAAAGTAAAGGCAAGTATTCATTTAAAATAAAAACATGAAGCGTCTCTGGGCCTCGAGAATCAGATTTAGATGTTTCTGCATTTTCAAGTCAAGCATCAGCAATTTCCCTGAGGTTTCCACCAAGGGATCAATAAAGTTCTATTCTATTCTATTCTATTCTATTCTATCCTCTCTGTAGGTGCTGAATCAGGATTGTATTTGTTTTCAATGAGTAGCTAAGAAGTGGAACCAAAGTGCATCCACTCTGGTGGCCTCTACTTTTTTAGTCCCGTTGCTTTTTGACTTTTTGCTGTATGAAGATTTTCAGATGAGGCTGACTCACATCATCAGTTAATCTACATTATGACCTTAATGTATGATCAGAAGCTTGAGAAAGCAACTGAAAGCATGACTAACAACACGCACCTTCGCCCATAAAGTTGGAATAATTATTGATATCGGACACATTCCTGTTTTTATACACATCACTAATCACTTTGACCAGGTGCAATGATTACATACTGAGTCTGAACTTCCAAGTGATTGAATTCAGGATGTGACTGAGGAGTGGGACGTCCTGCCCACTGACACCATCAACCACCTGGTGGACAGAACGCCACCATTCTTAATGCATTGATCCGTGTCAGAGGTCGCCAGACTCAACATTAGTGACATTTGAAAGAGTAATATCGGACATTCTGATGCATGAAATCCCCTCGAATATGTTTCCTGTTATGTGACTGAGGTTCAAAGCCCCAGTTTAGTTTAAGCCTGAAAACACAGTTTACAAAAGTTAATTGTGGTTTAATGTTTACTGTGATATGTTTTGGATGTATCCTGTAAAATCAATAAAGTTTTGAAGATAAACACGCTGACACTTTGGATAGGACTCATAGACATCTGGGGTCACCTGAAAGTAGAACAACCTTTTAAATCAGCGAAGCCAACAGAGGTGGCTTCGGCTTGTAACTCCTGCAGGATGTCACCAGACACCGTGGACGTAGTGCTACCTTAGACTGGAGAACCTTCAGGAGAACGCAGGTGAAGCCGTTCCTCTGCTTCGTTATGCATTCATTGGGATATTTGTACATGTTTTTATACCTGTCTATCAGTCTGTTGCCTCCCACTTTGATTCGTTTTTGGTGACCTCTTCAAACTTTTCCACCTTCTGTCCCCAGAGAGGTTTCAGCCACGATCATAGAACAGATAAGACGACGCATGTATGTGTATTAAATACCTTTTATTGGCAACACGGCATTTCTCTGAGTTTTTGTTTGAAGTCGAATCCAAGTCAGTGGGACTGTGAGAAAGGCCCCAGAGCTTATTTCTAGAGTAATATGAATAAATGATTATACATTCCCAAAAAAAAACATACAGAGAAAATGGGTTAACTGGAAAATACAAAGTGAGTAAAGACTCCCTGTTTTCACGTTAATTCGCTGAATTATCATTCTGCTGTTTCGTTAAGTGCTTTAAACTCAGAGCAGTTTTTTGCTCCTCTGACACTTTTACTCGCTGTGGGCTGGTTTCTCCTGAACCTCTACGGAAACAACACAGCCACGGCTAGAAATGGAAAGAATTTAAACAACAACAACAACTTTTGTGCAGTATGACAAAATAGTAAGGCCTTAAATCATAAAAAATGCATTTCTTTGATTATTTACCGTTACAAAAAGTTTATAAAAATGCAATCGATATGCACAACATTTTCTAAAAGTGCTTACAGGTAAAACAAATATTGAATAAAATGGTGACTCTACATAATATAGATATTTACCATTTAATTTTAACTTATCTAATTTTAACGTATCTGTCCTGTGTATTTGCAGCCTTCAGTCTTAGTCAATATCAGCCAAACATTTGTTCATTTATTTTCATGTAATTGTTGATTATATTCATGTTCGACGTCACTTCTTGGTTTCCTGAAGAGGGCAGAATTTTTAGTTTTATACAGAATCTGTTGAGTTCAAATAGTTTATTTTTGGGGAATTTTAAAAGGAGACGTAAAATATTGTAATTGTGATTAATTATCACATTTTCAAGCTTCGTTCGTTTCACCTGTGAACCTGAAAGTCAAACGTGATGTGTTCAGGGACCATTGGAAAGTTGATAATCCTGTAATTCCTCCTGTTTTTACAGTTCCTCTCGCCGATGAATGGTGTAATTTGGGGATTAAAAAAAAACCTGCTGGGGGATTATAAGTTTCAAACGGGTGAGTTGTCTTGCACGTTTAAAGGTGGATTCTGGAGATGGGCTTCTGATAGTTGGCATGTTAAGATCTCCTCTCTGTCTCACTTTTCTCTGTCCTGTGCAGAAATAATTGGTCCAAGTCACTTTATTTCCCATTTTGCAAACACCTGATGTTTGTTCAGGACACATACAGAATGCATAGTGCACCATGAGGAGATATCCATCCAGGATTAGAATCACTGACTTCCTCCTTTAAACAAATGAGCAGTTTATTCCCTTTTTGTCGACATAAAGATAGAGACTTTATACCACATGTGCACAATGTTTTGTTAAAAAAAACTGTTGCTGTAGCCTGAAATTATCCCCCAGCATGTGTTCCTGCCTCTCTGCTGTTCCCTCTGTGACTCTGTTCCTCTCCATCCACCCTCCTTCCGTTCAGGTCATATTCAGGGTTGTATGACACCTGTGAGCGATGTGCAGGGTGACACGAGCTGCATATAAATGACCGCAGACAGAAAACATGCCCCCCCTTTTTTTCTTTTTTTGTATTTATACACACAGCGAGTGTATTTTCAGACGCCCATCTCGCTGTGCTAGGAGCTGGTTTTATGTAGTTGCTGACCTTAGACTGTGGAGCAGGTGTTTAGGGTCTGATAGCATCATGACAGAGAGTACAGGTGTGACTACGCTCAGACAAGAAGGACACGGAGGCACGAACACGGATGTCGTTTTGGATCTGAGTAAAAGACGGTCAGGGCCGCGCGTTGTTTGGATGCGATGTGCATAAATAAATTTAAAGTGAAACTAGCAAAAAGCAGGCGTTTGTTCCGCCCCGTGCTGCCCACTCAGCGTAAGCCGTTACACAAATTTGCATCTGCTCAATACAAACAAATGCAAACATAATTAACGGTGATTATGTCGACATTGTGTTTACTTCCATTTACATACATGTTCACAAATAAATATTTTATGTGCTATGCAGATTGGTTTCTTGATGCGGCTCACAAACAGTTGTGCTGCTCTTAAAGCAGCAGCGTCTGCGTGCACGGCGGACACGCACGTCTAACGAGCTAAAGGTAAATGTCAGCTTTCATGTCGTCTGGAGGGAGGCTTGTCCTCTGCACCATCATGTGGAGAGAAACAGTACCGCAGTGACTTCATTGACATTCCTCCTCTGAAGGCAGCGGGGTAACCCAGGCCTCAGAGAGTAATCCTTCTTTACTGAGGCGTGGGAAGGAAGAGGACACAGTGTAAAGCTGATCGATTTGATCCTAACCAGGAAATTGTACATGTGGTTCCAGAGCTAAGAAGTTTGTCCGCTATGCTGCTATCCAATCCCATACTCGTACCCCGAGGAGGAATACATAAACGGCTTCTGTATACCGTCAAACCGTGAAGAGATGTTTATAAATTCAAAAGTACGAAACGCAAAGTGCAGGATTTTTTTCTTTTTCTTTTCAGAAGTCCTAGCCTGCAGGGTGATGTTTTGTTGATATCCAGCGAGGCCCAAGGTACAGCCTTGATAAGGACTGATATACAGACAGAGAATGTTTTGTCTCTCCAGTTCTCATTGAGCATGACAGAGAGGATTTCAGAGAGACTGCACTGCCAGATGGGAGATTGTTCCTTCATGGGTATTGTCTGCGAAACGCCTCGGAATATGTCAGCTTTATCTGTGTTAAAACATACCAAACATTTTTGCATGTGATACTGTGGTACCGAAGCTATAGCCTCTCCCATCTGTGCCGTCGCGAGCTGTATCTCGGTCCTGCAGCATCCAGTACACAAGGCAGAAATAACTCCACTGATCTGAGGAGAAGGCTGCCACTGCCAAATTTGTGATACGTAAATGTGTGAAATATTGTGATATTGAGACATGGTTCCAGATAGATTATGGTGTATCAGTGAGCTGTGTTTTATCCTTCTCCCCACTGCGCTCTCCTGCCTGCTCTGTCCCTTTTTTCCTGCTCGTCTCTCTATCTCGTTCACACACACATACACACTGACACACATAACGCTCTATCATTTCCCCTCATCCCATGCAAGAGGTGTGAAAGGCAAATATATGCTCTCCTTCACTGTGGACATAATACCGAGGTCACCAATGGAATGTTAATGAACGTTTTTTTACCTCCATCGGCGCGCACGCAGAATCGCACTCGCACACCAGGAGTTGCCGAGCGAGTACCAACCTCGCCAAAACCATAACAATACACTAATTCAAATATGCATTCCTCTGCAAGCGAGTGGGTGTTGCTTTCTTTCTTTCTTTCTTTCTTGTTTTTTTTCAGACCACGGCAGCTTGCTTTGACTTGTATGTTGCAAGAATTTGAAAAAGGATGGAGGAGAGAAAAGAAAATCAACTGACCAGCTAGGTAGGAGGAAAAGAAAAAAGAAAAGCACAGCCAAGCGCTCCTGAATGCAAAGCCGTGAACTTCAAATCCGTGTCACGTTGGGAATCGCAATAGAGGAAACAAAGGGGGACAGAGGGTGTGGGAAGGAGAGGCCGTGGCTCGTAGATCAAGAGGCTGTGTTTGAGTATCTTATCGCGGCTGTCGCCAGCTCAACCTGGCTCCATTGACTTTGTGTGGGGATTAGAAAGGCCCACAGCGGCTGATTATTTGGGTGAGTGAGCGGTTCTGTGTAAACAAACATTGCGGCCGGGATTGTTCCAGTCACAACACGGCTGGTTGGCCTCCGACAAACCCGGCGGACGCTCGCGCACACACACACACACACACACACACACACACACACACACCGGTCCAACCACGGCGCTCCTCCTGATGCGTCGACACCTTCCTCCTGCATCGATTATTTCTCGGTTTAAACTCCTTTTGCTCGGAGCGTTTTCCCGCCCCGAGACACGAGCAACATATCGAGCTTGCATTCTGAGTGGGTACATTGTTCCTCTTTGAAGTGCTGAAAGATGGCAAAGCAGACTGAAGCTACTGTAACCAAAAAACTGCTGGCATCTGTACACTTGTTAAAGCCAAGAGGAGTCAAGTGGAAGCATATTGGGGGTGAAGGGAGTGTAGCAATTATAAGAAAAAAGTGCACTATTTTATCAACAACACAATAACATTATGCCAAGCAGATGGAATCGCGCGTAACCAGAAAAAACTTTGAGAACAGCATTTATTTATAAACACAAGTCCTCGGAGAGACTCTCGTCTTATTTTTACCACAACCTTTCACGGTGCTGCTGCTGCTGCTTCTTCTTTCCTTTTTTTTTTTTTAAACAAAAGGTAGAAGCACCCGTGAAGGGGCTGTGAAGTCGGCTGCATCTCCAAAATATCCATTCCAGATGCTGGCTAGACTTGGTGGAGCCGGGGCCCACTGTACTGGGGGCTGGATTTAGTTGTCTTTTCCTCCAGGTGTGATGCCTCATGCTGATTCCCCCACATGTTACACGGGTCTTATCCAAACACGCCGGGGCTGGTGACAGCGCCGGTAGGCCTGCCCCTGCCTCCTACACTCCCTCCTGCCCGCCTGCCTTCATCTCTGCCTCCCTCTCTGCCTCCCCTGGTGGCCCACCCACCCACACTGCAGCAGCAGCAGCAACCAACCAGCCCTCTCCTTCCTCTACCTGTCATCAGAGTTTGCCGCCTTGAACGCAGCCTCCTTCCTATTTCTCCGCTCCTTCAGACCTCTTGTCTTTGAAACCCCCTTTTTTCGACAAGGAGGTTATGTTCTCGCTCCCCGGGCTCGGCCGCAGACCGGGACAGACCAGTTGTTGCTCTAGTAACTCAATCGCGCTCGGCGGTGATGTAGGACGTATTAAACTTGTCATATTTCAAGCCTGGTCAGTTTTAGGACGATACGCCATCAGGGAGTGTTAGGCGGTTAAAAGAAGAAGAAAAAAAAAATGGAGTGGAAAAAGAAAACAGAAGCTCTGCTGTTTTGTGTATTTGTTCCCCAGCTGAACATTCAGCGCCTGTTTCCATTAAAAGAAAGAAAGTGTGGGTGAGCACAACTCCTTATCCCACTGTGAACTAGGCTGTCTCAAGATCTGTCTCCTCACAATTAAGATTTCACTTTACACCACCGGCGCTTTCTTCCGTGACAAAAATGCAACTTTCCCTTTAATGTACATGAATTCCACCCACTCCTTAAAAGTTTTCCTTTCCAGGGCAGGAATAGATAGATGCAGTGGGGGCAAACATTATTAGCTAGCCCACACAAAATATGTTGTCTCATGGCTCGAGTTGGACGCCTTCCAGCTCTGGCATAACCGAAGATAACATATTTATGGGAACAAGAAACGAGCCTCCTTATTGAAACATGTTGGCCTTCATTTCTTTGACAGGAATCTGTCGTGGTTCATTAGTATTGCAACAAATACGGAGCTGATTGATTGTTTCTTTCCACTTGAAGTTTTTATCACAGAAAGAAATGTTTTGAACTGATTCATTACAAGTCAATTACGGAGTTACAAATTAATTAGAAGGCAGGCACTCATGCTGTTATTTTGAATGCCGAAGTCAACAGATTAAAACGAGTGTATACTGTTTTTCTACAGAAGCTGTAGGATGTAATTAAATGGTTGTCTTTTCCTAATCCATTAATCTATTGAGTTCTCTTCCAGGCTCTGTAGTATTAAGGAACCACATTTAGAGTTAGATTATGCAGACTCGGGTTAGTGTGTGTGTGTGTGTGCATGAGCAGTCTTCTGTTGTCACAACTTCACCGAGATGCTTCGAAACTCCCGGCGAGCCGAAGCAATGCAAACGATTTCCCCATGTTTAAACCCTCATTGTTGTGATTAGACGCACGGGATGGAGATCCGGGCTCGTGAACGGCCCCGGCTCGTCCCCGGAGCTCGTTACGAAACACGACGGTAACTGTTTGCAAATGTGCAGCAGCGACAGACAGCGACCGCGATGGGATTCTGATGAAACCCGTCGAATTCACGACCAATCGGAACAACAGTCATCTGTGTCTTATCAAGTCAGGCTCTCATCAGGTTTGTCCAACGTCTAATAATATTGTAATTGCCCGTTGGGGGTGATTAATATGTGGTGTCAAACTAAATCAAATTTTGGCAACTTGAGCTGAAAATGATGAGTGCAGCAAATGTCAGGAAGCTGCGGTTTGGTTTGGAAGCCGTGGTTTAGTTTAACTCTTGGTGGTTGTTGTGCCTCCCCTCCCTGTCTTCAGAGGAGATTCTGCAAAGTAATAATGTTTACGGTGACAGTTTTCATAGTTTGAATGAAGTCTGATTAACTAGGAGGGGAAAAAAAGGCTGATTGATAATTACATGAGATGGAATGATTGTCTTCTATGTAAATGCATTTTTTATTATTTTTTTTTAAACGTGTGTCGCCGTCCTGAAAAATCTCATCCGTGTCAAGTTGGCACACGAAACTCTCAGCAAAGCAAAGTAATGCATCCATCTCTGGGCCCTGCTCATCAGCAGGAACGCGATGATTTCCTGCTGTCAGTTCCAGGTGGGGAATGACTAGCACTGGCGCGGGGACCCTCAAGCCACCTTGTCTCGTGACATCATTGCCAGTCATCCGTTTGGTCTCCTCTGCTCCAGCTGGAGCTGCGTGTTGGACCTCGGCGAGGCCCCAGTGCTGGTATTAATTTCTTGGGCCTGTTGGCGTCTGTCCCCTGGCAGCCGAGCGCCAACTCCAGCCCCAGTCTCAGCCTCAACCCCCGGCTCTGGTTCCATCTCCATGTAGGAGTGTTACTGGAAAGCTGGCCAGTGGGATCTGGCTCTGGTAATCATTCGAGGCCCGACCTGCCAGCATCTGCAGCAAAGTTTGCAGGAGAATGACTAGTATTTAGAGAGGACACACATGAAGACAAAAAAAAAGAAAAAAGAGAAAAATGAACACTCATCCAGCAATCATACATCATCCTCAGAAACCTGTGAAAATAAAAACTTTTTTTCTGTGGTCCATTTTTCAGCATTATGGCTTTGCAGCTTAATACCGATATGGTGCATGCGTTTGTGGAATCTCAGTGTGGTTTCCAAGAGTTTTAGCAATTTATATTTGTAAAGGGCTGTTTCCAATTGCAAACAGAAGGAATAGCTGAATAATAAAGTGGAACCTTTTTGGTTTTCCTGCAGCAGATAGCTAAAGTTCATATGCGGTTTATTGTTTCATACATCACCACGTTTATGCACTTGGAGATAAATAGAAAACACAAACTGACTCGAATGCAACGTTCAGATGTTGGACTGAATCCTACGAACTGCGGCCGCGTTGGACTCTTGTTATCATGAGACAGCCGTGTTCCTTTTAGACAAGCGCAACTAATGAAAAACAAACCTGCACATTTGTGTCCGTATGTGGTCAGTAACCTTGAGTTTTCCATTTTTTCGGTTAGTTTCATAAACCATTTCTGTCTCGTTCTCTGTCCTGCTCCTAAAAAAAAACAGAAAAGATATGCTCCACCTTTCCTCAAATGAACAGCATAACATCCATGAACAATTGGCACATCTGCGTTGCGGATTAGAAGTGTACTTTACTTGTGATCGGGTGTCTGTGTGAGGAGACGTAGTCATAAAATTCCCACTGGGTCTCGTTCAGCCCGTCCCAGGATTCCAGTGGCTTCATGGGATGCCGCACAGTTTCGGAGGCTATTAGTGAATGTTTAACATTGAGTCAACATGAGGGAATACTGTACCTTCCCTCTATTTATGAGACCGAGATGCGGAATGATTAAACCTCATCTCTGACAATCATTATAACGAGACATGCTTGGACTGGAAACCCTGTTTTTTCCCTTCGTCTTTTCATGGGTGACTGATTTACGTTGTTTTCTCAGCTCGATGTGTTGGCTCCCTCTAAATGTAACTGTTCGCTGGGTTTTGGTTCTTGGATAGATTAGAAACCCCCGTAACCCCTCGCAAGTATTTCATAATGAAGAGCAGGCGACGAGTACACGAGACACAAAATGAAGGATTAATTCTGAAAACTTGAGAACCACACAAGAACAGTGGGATCCGTGCATAATGGTGAAATGCTTGCACCAGCGTGGCGTCTCACTTTCAGCGTGCTTCAGATGCAAACCGTGCATCATGTTCATTCTCTTTTATTGGAGCTATCTGTGCATGAACACTCCTGTGACTTGCTGACCTCCACCATGATGCCCATGAATCTCCTCCTTCCTGGACTAAGAACTCCTGAGAGGTTTCTCCTACAAGCTGTTGTCCCTTCTGTAAACACAAATAGACTAGTGTGTGTGTGTGTGTGTGTGTGTGTGTGTGTCTGTGTGGGGTTATTCAAAAGCTGTTCCACTTGCATGGCAACGCCTCATTACCCATACTGCCTCCTTCTTTGCCCTGAAGTGGGGTGCGGCTCCCCTCACCGGGCCCAGTCGTCAAGGTGACCCAACATGCCCCAGGATGGCAGGCAGGCAGACAGGCTGGGAGAGAGGGGGCTGTTCGCCCTGTCTTTATTGTACTGGGGCCACCGTATGCTAGCTGGTACAGTAGGCCCTGGGTAGTTCCAGACTGCCGCATACATCCCGGTGAGCAAGCAGCTGATCTCATTTTTCAACACGCAGCTGCCCCAACATCAGGCCCAGGTGAAGGTGACCTCCCCTGCCTGTTGGAGTGCCTCTTAAAGTGCAGTCAGTGCCGTGCAAAACCCCCAAACCCTGAACTTCTGGTGATGCAATGCTTTGTTGACGTTTCGATTTTGGGGGAGAACGCTGATAATAGATTCAGCATTTAATTGTTAATCTGACATCCACGGCACGCGGCGCTCGCCGGCACAAATGAGCCGTTTTTGAGCTTTTTTCTGTGTAAAAACAGACGCATCAGAAGCACAAACAGGCCGATTACGGCATGTACAGCTCGCCGTTTTATCTCTGCACACATCCGTCTCTATCTCTTGTTCGTTCTCACTCCATCCATCCATCTACCCATTGCTTCTTCTCATTTGTCTCCCTCCCTCCCTCCCTGTCTCTTCCTGTCACCCCCCTCCCTCTCCCCCTTCTAACACAGGACAGATTGGGAAGCCGTGATGGCGGCACAGAAGTTGAGGGAGAAGCTATTTATCTCAGACGGATCAGGAGGTGTGTGACGGAGGTGTGGACGGTTGCTGCAGGTCAGTGACGTTGGCAGGCGCCAGGCAGGCCGGCCCACATGGCTCGGGGACTGTGGGACTACAGACAGATGGCACCTGGTGGGTGACAAACAATTAACAAACCAACAAGAATAGCTGGATCGGCAGTATACCCACAAGCACAGGAGATAGCAAGAGAGCGGGTGCATCTGTGCTCTGAACACTTACTTTTCCTCTTCCCAAGTCTTGTTTTGTATAACAGTTGCAATTTACCCATGTGTCTTTTTCACAAAAACACTCTTGTTGTCGTGTCGCTATAGAACAGTCTAAATAAAGCAGTGTTGAACATATGCAGCCAGCATATGTTTCTGTTTATTTCAGTGCAGTTTTGAGGGAAGCAGTGGGTAATTTAAATGTACAATACGATGAAAGAACACATTTGATATCAGCTTAAATGTGAAGCAAAAGTTCCAAACAATGGGATAAAGTTTCTCTTACCTGGCATCAGTGCGCCGCGTGTGCACGTTAAATTTCTGCTGTAAATTGATTCAGCGTGTGTGAGCGCGGTGGGCAACGCTGCTCCATTGTCTAACTGCGTCCAAATGTCATCGTGATAGGGCGTTTCTGCACTTCACTCCCACTCAGTGTGTACAGTGAAGATGTCCTCAGTTGGTCATAAATAAGAAAATGTGCAGTTTTGTGATCTCTTTTCAAGAGAGCAGGATTATTGTCAACACTGGACTCTGGAAGTGGATGGTTGTCATCTGGTAGAATTATTGCTTCGGACTGGCATTGGTCCTCGTGTGTGTGTGTGTGTGTGTGTGTGTGTGTACGTGTGAACACATCTGGAGTCTAGACTCCGTGGCTCTGTGGGCAGGGTCCTATCTACGAGCAGCATCGGGTCCGGAGACCGGCCATGTTGACATAGGTGGCACACACATACCGGCATCTGTTTCAACAGTCAGTCCTCTCACCAAACACACCCCCACACACATGCACACACAGTTTGATTCTCCACTGAGAGATCGAAGGAGGGAGGAGGAGGAGGAGGAGGAGGAGGAGACAGAGAGGGACACAAAGTGGAGTTTTTGGGGGGTATGAAGCACCGCCTGCTGAACCCACAGAGGTCCCTGGTAACCGAAAGCAAATGCTGCTTCTCAGAACCAGCACTGTAAATCCTCCAATCCCCCCGTTTCCATTGCTGCGTCAGGATATTAAGACATGGAGGGAAGGATAGTGTGTGTGTGTGTGTGTGTGTACATACGTGTGTTTTGTCTCCCCCGTACTGGTTGTGTGGTTGCGTCAGTGTTTTTCTCTTTGCGTGTGTGTGTGTGTGTGTGTGTGTGTGTGTGGGTATAGCGAACAGACAACATGTAATGAATTTCCTCTTGAGGAGTTATAGTTAATCATGAAAATGGCCCCACAGTAGTCTTGGGGGGATGTCTGTGAGTGTGTCTATGTGTGTGTGTGTGTGTGTGTGTGTGTGTGTGTGAGAGGGAGACTGCTAGCAGGCTGTATTGCGGGGTGTACGCTGAAAGAGCCTTTAGCACTTCCAGATCAGGGAGTTTTATTAGCCCATATCAGAGCACTGCCACTTCTAATTTATGTCTCTGTGATGTCAAAACACACACACACACACACATATGCGTGCTTCGACATGTACGAATGTGCTCATGTATATGAATAACACAAGAGACTAATGCACAGAAACACTGCAGGTGGTCAGACAGTATTAAACAACAACAGGGGAGACGGATTGATGCAGACAAAAGAGTAGAAGATGTATAAAACAAACCGATGCGATAGCGAGCCAGTCAAAATGATCGCTGCAGCACTTTACATAGCGGCCTGACGTATTAATGGGATAAACACGGTGATAAATCTTGGTCAGGGAATGACATGCAAAGAATGCAGGAGCAATAGGCTTTTCGAAGTAGGAAAATAAACACTGATAAGACTGTGGGAATAGTCACGAAGAGGTATGACACCAGGTGCACGTGTTCGTATGTGCACGGAGACACGTGAACGCACACGGGAAGGAAAACACAAGAAACAGCAGCTTGGATTTCATTTAATGCAAACTGTTTGTTTTCCGATAGATGGAAGCTGCAGGTATCAGAGTGTCGAGTTTTCATGCTAAGCCTTCTGTTTTAAAACCACAAAACAAATGTAATTCATAGCAAACCGAGTCAGAAGAGGCATTAAATCAATGAAAATGAATGAGCTTCTAGAAAATGAAAGAAAAAAAAATCCATTTTCATACACACCCGACGACAGCGGAGCTAAATGTGCTCGGCCGCTGTGTTTATACTCAGTCAAAATAAGGAGCATCTCTGTAATAGCAAATAGAGCTCGGCTAATAGAGTCTGGGATATAAATTTTCCTGTCACCTTCTCAACCTCCAAGGAGCCTCTTGGTCGATAAGGGAGAAAGATTGGGCTGAAAATTGATTTTCCAGAATAATTGCTATTCTCTTCGTCAGGGGAACTCAAGTGTCTCCAAGGCTTTTTTTCCTATTACAGCTGCTGGCGCTCCAATTTACCTGCCCAGAGCAAATACATGAAAGGCCACAGCCTTTGGCCTCTGCAATCATCAAGGTTGTGAAGCTCGCTGCAGATAAGATTTAGGGTGAGTTCTGTTTGATTGCCGGGCAGTGTTCTGCAGATTGGTAACGGTTTGACCTTTATGACGGATAAAAACCTGGAACATAAATGACGCGTCAACTTTTTATTGTGCTTTAGAAACGTTCAGCGTAGTTATCTCCAGGTTGTTGTGCAGCGACGCGCCGCCAGTGGAACAAGCTGCTTCTGTGTTCTCTGCAGAAATACGACGGGCTTCACTCATCGCCCTAATGTGACAGGTACTGACACAAACATGCGCCCGTTGTGGACGGCAGTCCATCATTACGCTGCATGTGTGTCATCACCTCTTTGATCTGCCGTGTTCTTCCAAGCAGCAGCCAACAGACCGTTTGTAAAGACGGTGATTAGTGCACAGATCTTTAGCGAGCCAGATCTAATCTCCCATAAATTAGCTTGTACCTGGTCCGGCCCTCGTGTGGCTGATCCTGTCCCCGCTTGCACCATCCGGGTCGTATTTCTCATTTGTTTATTTATTTGATCAGGGAGCATGTATTTAACATAGAAAACATCTGATGCATTGCATATAGCGTGTATAGCATTAAGCTAATTTTCAATTCAGTAAAAACAGATAAAGGACCAACAACACCAATAAAAACAGCACAGACAACATTATACACTTATAAACACAGATATTTATCTAATGCATGGCTTGAACCAAACATGGTGGAAAAATAATACCTTGAAAACAGCCAGACAGCATCAACTGCTATAGAAGTGTAAAATAGCTTAAACAGAAAACAACAACAACAACAAAACGCACTCATGAGTTCATTAAACTCAACAGCGACTCTACCTGGCCTGTGACCTTTCAGCTCAAACACACAAAGCAGCGCGTACGTAATAGATGCCAGGTAAACACGGCGCCCTGCTTCATCCATTAGAGACGTGCAGCGTGTTGCTTTGTACCCTATCATTGTGTGGAACAGAGGCAGCGATTCTCCAGCCCTCTGTCCTCCTGCATATCATACTCGACTGCCATCTGAAGCCTCCCCGCTTTGCTCCAGTGTACAAAACCCTATTGTGGTTTCCCTGAGATAAGCAGGGACGGTGAGAAAGAGAGCGAGGGAGAAGGAGAGGGAAGGAGGGGAGAGAGGGTGAGAGACTCCTCTGGAGGCGCCAGGCCTATCTCCTCCATCTCCTCCAGGGAACACGCCGGCATTCCCAAAGACACTGGTGCTAAGAGCCTCGTCGCCCTGCTGCCCACCTCTTGCGCGCACGGGAGAGGGAGACGTGGAGATTTATGTCATGGTAACCCAATCTCTTCCCCTACTGAACTCCCCGTCTCCCCCGACTGCCTGGGAGAGCGAGGGAGAGTTTAAGATTGGAAGGAGACTGCGAGGGCCGCTGATGTTTTTGCAGCACGGAGACAGACACAATGTTCTGTTTCTGTTTTTGCAATCTGATAGGCGAGGAGCTACAGTGATTTGTATGCGTCTTCGCCGTGCCCGTGTCTGTATATGCATGTATGTGCACGCGTCAGTGTTTGATATCTGATAGCAGTGGCCCTACTTTATTTGGGACTGTGAGTGGGATCGACTCCCACGGATGGCTTTGAGAAGAGATGTGACACTTAGAGAGGAGAGCAGAAAGGAGGAGATTGTGTAAACACATTCACACATGGATACTCACTCACTCACTCACATGTTAACACATTTCAAGCCAATATTCGCACAGTTACATTTTCGGGATGCCTTCCTAATGCTCTTTTAACATTTTAACATTCACCAGATTTTCATTTTTGTCCAGACAACAACTGAAAAAAGCTGCGAAAAAGTTGCGACTTTATTAAACTAAACAGATGCTGAGAACAAGTTGTCGAGCCAACATGGAGCCTGCGCCACTTCTTCCCATCCGCACCTATTAGAATTCAAAGAGTCAACAATGTAGTGTCGAGGTACATAATGAATGAAACACAGAATGTGACATCTCCTTGAATTCATAGGTTTAATATTTCATGCTTCAGAGGCACACCTGAGAGCTGAACATATGACGGAATCAAAACTTAATGCGGAACACGCAATATGCTGAAATGATGAAGTCAGGGGGAGGAGGAGACTGAATCACTGCACGGAGGATGACAGGGTTGGATAGTAAAACAATGAGCTGCAGTCACTTTTTATTTGAAACTTTCTAAAAGATTTAATCCTATACTGCATTAATAGTCTATTAAATGAATGCGCGTACTGCTTGTCCTACATTTCATTCTTAATCTGCCATAACGCAATAACAATGCAACACAAACGCTCTCCATAAATTTAAATAGAAGCAGAGATTTTTTTGAAAACTTTCTGCCTGCGACGTTTCTCACCTGCACAAACTCACTCCACACATTCACTCCTCACCTCTGCAGCATCTTCCAAACATGTGTCGAACCCACCAGGAGCCTGCCTCATGGAGACACGCGTGTGTGTGTTTGCGTGTGCAAGTAGGCTTTCCTGCATGTGTGTGTTCAGCATGACGTGGCAACCCCCTGCCCTGTTCAAACACGGCGTTGGCTGTGCAGACAGCCTCATTGTCAGGCTTGGCTTGCCAGTGGTACACGCTGTGCCTGGCACCCTGTGGAGGGGGAAGGAAGGAGCGCAGCGGGGCCAGGCCGCCTCCAACACCTCTCCCACCGAGCCAAAGGCCCCTCTGGTGGGGCTCTGAACACCAGAACAGGCCCAGGGAGAAATGATAATGAGGACCAAGACTGTGTTACACAGGATAACACGTGGGGATGCCATCACAGGTTTTAAACCACACACACACGCACCAAGACATAAACATGCAAATATAGAAACATATGCACACAAGCATGCCTGCTCATAATCAGGCTGGCAGGGATGCAAGCAATTGAACACACACAAAACTCACAATCGAGTTTGGGAGAAGGCATTGGCACTCGGCTGAAATCTCTGAAATGTACATTGTGTAGTCGTGCATCTTTCTTGCACAGATCGCTTGCCATTCAGGATGCATGGCAAGTAAAGGGATGTGTTTTTTCCTTGACTGTTGTACTGATAAAGGCTCGGTTCAGTGGCCAGTAGTCTGTTACCAAAGATTGTGATTGAGAACTAATCACTGCTACTGCTGGTTTCTCCTACATGTGAAAAATCTGCTATTAGCCACAAAAAACATGACAAAGACAACAAACAGGTCTGGCTGGGAGCAACTGTGCTCAGAAATATCTTGGTCTCTTGTTGTTGCTGAATCTACACCAGTATGGTCCTAATGCACAAATGAAATTATACCGGCATGGTCTCAATACAAATGTAATTGTACAAGTTGTTTGATGCAAACATCAAATGACAAATTTAAGACCAAAACAAAGAAGTGGTCGTCTTCGTCTACCACAGTGTGCACAGGGCTGCTCAGCCTCGCTCATTCCCCCCAAGGGTGTTCCACCTGCAACTGTTCAACAAAATTATGTGTATGTTTGTTTTATGCATTCTCTTTTGGCCACATGTCTCTAGTTTATTTTTTCTTGCTTTACCGCAACATCTGTAAAATATGTCTCTGGTACAAATCCAAGCTTCGGGGGGGAGCTGTGTGATCGCTTGTGTGCGGGATTTTGAAAATGCTAACCTTAAGTTACTCATCAGTGTGCACAAATTGAATTTATTTCATCAAATGGGCTAACTGCAAGCATATACCACGTTCAGCACAGCAGTGTTTGAGGAGAGAGATTTATAACTGCCCCCCTCCTCCAAGATTCATTAGAAACATACACCAATCAGCCACAACATTAAAACCACCTGCCTAATGTTGTGTTGGCAGGTGGTGTGTGCCACCAAACCAGTGGAACCTCTGGGGATGTCCTTTGGTGTCTGGCACCGGCGTGTTGGCAGCGCCTCCTTTGGGCCCTGTGGGTTGTTGGGTGGGGCCTCCGTGGATCGGGTTTGTTCCAGCGCTTGGTCAGATTAAGATCTGGGGAATGCGGCTGGGTCATCGCCTTGGGCTCTTTGTTGTGTTCCTCAAGCCGTTCCTGAGCACTTTTTTGCGGTACATTGGGGTGCAGTATGCTGCTGGTGCCTTAGGGGTGTGTGTGCTTGGTCTTTAACAATGTGTGGATGGTTGGTACGTGCCAAGGTCACATTCACATAAATGCGAGGACCCGAGGTTTCCCAGCAGAACGCTGAATTTTAACGAGATGATCAGCGGGAAGCTTCCACGTGTGAGCCACTCGTTAGCCATTGTGTAGACGTTCCCCTAATCTGCACCTGAGACTAAATTAGGAATCCCAACATACCGGGTAAGAGGCCAAACAACCTACAGATCATTCTTTCTGATCTTTGGATCAGACAGAACCACACCCATTGAAAACCCCCCAGTAGACATGTGGAGATTATGGCAGCTGCACACGGTTAAAACCCCGTCCAACACTTTCAAACCCTCAGCCGCTTTGTTGTGCATGCTAACAATGCTAACTGTAGCCACTGTCACCTCTTAGATTTAAGGGAATAAGTAGATAATATAGGGATGCAGTCTTGTTATTACAATGAAATTCTGTATTTGTTGGGTGCCCGGATAGCTCAGCGGGTAGAGCGTGCGACCCATGTATAGGGGCTTTAATCCCCGACGCAGCGGTTGTGGTTTGATTCCAGCCAGCGTCTCATTTGCTGCATGTCATTCCCCCACTCTCCTCCCCACATTTCTCTGTCTATCTTCACTATTATTTAAGGTGGAAAAGCCCAAAAAATATCTTAAAAGAAATTCTGTATTTGTTAATAAGTTAGATTTTAGTTGACTATTTCTTGATACTTCTAACCCACTAAAAACTGAGGGAACAGTTTGGCCATTACAGGTTATGAGTTATTTATTTTTAGAAAATAAATTACTAATCACTAAATTCACAAATTTCCAGAACTTTGTCCTTGAGATCTCATTTCTTTTGACTCCTGCTGATGACCCGTCATAATTCAGTTCTGTTGCCGATATAGTGACCAAAAGGTGATTCGTGTTGTCGCCATCCAGCTTCAGGTGAAGACACCAGAACATCTGTCTTTCATATTACACCTCCATCAAAGATTGTGCTAAAGACGTGAGCAACCTCAAAACAAAACCAAACCAAAAGTGACAGGTGTCAACTCAAGTGTTGATAGAATTATGCAGATCCCACATGTGATTACAACACCAGTGGGAAGCGCCTGGGTTGTAGATATAAACCATTGCATGCATGTGTGACTGCTTTGTGAGATGTTAAAGATGAGAGGGGATGAAAATTGGATTAAATTGTGTGTGGCAGCTCACTGTAGGGAGGTAATTAGGGACAAACATTGAGACGCAGAGTCTGATCTCTCCTGCTGGAGGTTAAGTGAAATAGGAGCTGTGAGTCCCAGCGTCCCGGTGGCACAGTGATTAGAATTTCCTAATGTGGGGCTAATGGGATGTCAGCCGGGAGCAGAACCCCTACACGGAACCACTCATAACAACAAGTGGTCAAAGATCAAGCCTGATTAAAGAGATAGAAAGAGAAACAGGAACACTTTGCCACTGTTGATGAGGACGCAGACAAATCCGAGCATCCTGAGCTGCATCGTCACACCGTTCAGGGATTCAAAGACCAGATCTGGGACATCGCTGATTTGATAGATACACGGTTGAGATGTGACAAAACAATGCGAGCGTTTTGTTTTAACAGCTCACAGATTGCAAATGTTTTCTCGCAAATGTGTAAAATGTACCGGCTTTTTATGTGCACAACTCAAAGCCCAACGAGTTGCAAATCAGCAGATTTATAGATCATTAAGACGAACCACAAGGTACATTACATTTGTAGACAGATGTCAGAGTCGTACTTTGAACTCCTTTTAAACGGTGTGCTGTAGCTGCTGGTGTCTGCCTCCGTCGTCAGACTTGTGCCATTTTCCTGAATCCCACACACACCAGCTCTTTCTCCAGTTCTGCATCTCCTCCTCGGCTTGTTTGCTTTTTGTGTTCACCCACTCCGGCCCCAGCTTGCGTTTGCATATTTGATCAACCTCTGGTGAGGATTAGATAGCATCCCCGGTTGCCAGTTGCAGCGAGGTCTGTGGTTGAAATAACAACAATAGCAGCGCAACTTGACTGCCAGCCCCTGATGATGAAACGACAGGGGGAAACAAAAGCAGCCCCCAGAGCTGCAGATGTTGACGCTGGAAGCTGTTTGTTGTGTGGAGGTGTTTGTGAGGTAGAGGTGGTGTGCTTTTGTGTGAGTATGTGAGTGTGCGTTTGATTGTGTGTGGGTGTATGAACACATGTACTTACACATTTGTGTGTGTGTGTGCACGTGTGTGTGTGTGCGTGTGTGTGTGTGTGTGTGTGTGCGTACTGTATATCTGTCTGTGTGCATGTGTGTCAGAGCTGTGGCCCTGTGGCTATGAGGAACCCAGCTGGGAGGAAGAGTGAGTGCATTCATCCTGGCTCTCAGGGGCCGGGGGCCACACAGGTACCCAACGAGGGGATGAAAGGCTGCTCTGCAGATGTCACCCGCTGGGGTTCAGTGGCCTAGCCAGCAAATGTCATGTTTGGCAGCTGGCACGCCGCTGCTCTCCCACCAGTTGTTGGCAGAGGCGTCTTCTAAAGGATGCTAGAGTGGGATGCAAGCACCAGGAGCGCCCTAATGGGAGCAACATTAAAGAGAGTTGCTGGCTTCTGTCTGTCATAGAACATTAACCTTGTCCTGTTTCCTGCTTCTCTCGGGCAGCTGACACATATACTCCACGTTCTCCCCCTTTCCCCCTCTTCCCCCAGTAAGCTACCAACATGTGCATATTCACGCATTTCTGCACACGTTACTGCTCTTCACTGAGCTCACTAACTGTTTAGAAGGTCAGTTGACCCAAACTGCTGAAAAATATCCCTCTTGGTTCAATTTGTCCACATTTTTAGGTGTGCATTAGTTCCCCCATTACAATACAATGGAGGTACTGATGCTGGAAAGTGACTGATTAATGTAATTTTTAAAACCTCTGCAGCAGTGTGTCTTTCTCAAAGTGGCGTCTCTTCACACAGTATTTGCCTTTTCCTGTTTTGCACAACATATGGCTGCTCAGTGTCAAAGGTCACATGACTGGCCAGTGGTTTGTAGACCCTCCTGCTGTCCCACAGCTGAGCTCCCTGAGGTTACTTACACACAGAAACATCACCCGCAATGACCAAATGCCACACATGACTACACATCCAGATGCATCGACACACACACAGAAGACAGAGCTGCTTTATGTAAGACGTCCTCGACATGACAGCAGTTCGTCTCTGTTCTCAGTTTAATATAAAAGCAATAGTATATATAATGTGTATATACAGTACTTAAAACGGGCCTGCATGTCAAGAGCTGGAGATGTTATCCCCGGATTCAGTGAATGATTTAATGCAACCGATCCAAGTGTGTACAATAGAGCAGGGTGGTGTGTGTTTTTTCCTGCTAGTCACGCAGTAATTCCGTTGGCATTGACAATACTGTTCCAGTTGTTGGCCTTTGTGTTAGAGCTCACCAAGGCCTGTACATGGAAATCCCATTTGTGCAAATGCTAAAGGAAAGCATTAAAGAAAGGTCAGCTTCTCACTGTAGGACTGCATTTTAACAACACATCAGTCCCTCCATCATACGAGGGAACACACGGGCAGCGAGTTTGTGTGTTTGAGTGACGGGCTGAGCTCATTTTTCTGATCGTTTTCTGTCAAGTCATTTGTACGACGCATACGTGGAGAATTTGGAAAAAAGGATGAATCAGTGGCTTCACTTACTCATCAAACTGCATCTCAGAATTGCGTTTCCACCGATGCCCCACTGCTTTTGTTTTCTTTACTCTGAAAGAGTGTTGTGTGTTACCACAGATTTGTGTTTTGCTGTATCTGTGAATTATTTATTCTGAATCTGACAGTACAGGCAAACTGGTGAGCAGGTTGATCTCCTTATTTTGTACTATTTAGAAGGTTGCCTTTTAGTGCAACTATTTCTTTTGGAAAACAGATCCTCAGTTAGAGAAAAAGTAAAACTTATACAACCTATAAATAATCATTGAAATGACTGTATTCGTATGAAGGTATTTAAATAACACAATCAACCTGAAAAAATTTAAATGTAATCAGAAGCCTGGAAGCACCATAGCATACCTGTACTTTACCTTCTTATTTTGAGTTTATTTTCTTTCCGCGCACACATTCCCAAATGTATTTTTAGCTAAATTGTACTCGTTATTATCTTAAACGAAAAAGCACAAAGTCTGGAAATGGGGGAAACCTGCAGCTTGATTGCCTACGAGCACCTCCAAAGATCACCGGCGGTCTCGTTTGTTGAATCAGTGCGTACTGTAAAAATGACACCGCGGTTTTATGAGGATTTATGTGCAGCACTATTTCTCGCACTCTAGGACTGTGTCAGGTTCTGTCCAAGAAGCAGTCTGGCACGTTACACGCCGTAAAACCAAGTATTATTTTAAAGGCTTTTAAAGTTGCTGGTAGGCAGGATTTTGCTACCTTTGGACGGAGCCGGACGAGCTGTAGGAAGGTAAATGGCATTTGGTTCATATTTACCAGACTGATGTGACGGTGGGCTGGAAAGCTAATAAGTGATCCCACTGCTTTCACTTTAAAAGGTTTGTTCACATCCTGTAAGCAGCTATGAGTGATCTTGATCAGTTGAGAAGCACAAAGATGCTCATTTTTAGCTAGAATAATCGACCACAACATTAAAACCACCAGCTGAATACTGTGTGTGTCTTCTCAGGCCGCTAAAACAGTTCTGACCCATCGAGCCGTGGACACAGGACACTGGAAACCAGTCCTTTGGGTCCTCTTAAATCGGGTTTTGTTGCAGCCTGTAGATGTTTGATCAGATTGGGGTCTGGGGAGTTTGGAGGCTTGACCAAAGACTTGGGGTCTTTGTTGTGTTCATAGAATTGCTCCTGAGCATTTTTGCCGCTGAGGTTGGTGAGTGATGTTGTCATGGTGAGGATGTGCTTGGTCTGCAACAACGTTTAGGTCAAGGATGTCCAATCCTGGTCCTGGAGGGCCACAGTCCTGCATGTATTAGATGTTTCCCTCTGATTCAAATGTTCAGGATGGTTATCAGGCTTCTGCAGAGCTTGATGATGAGCTGATCATTTGGATCAGGTGTGTTGGAAGAGGGAAACATCTAAAACATGCAGGACTGTGGCCCTCGAGGACCAGGACTGGACACCCCTGGTTTAGGTGGAAGGTACATGTCAAAGTAATGTCCACATGAATGCCATGACCCAAGGTTTCCCAGCAGAACACTGGATTGTGATGAGATGATTAATATTAGTCACTTCATCTGTTAGTGGTTTTAATGTGGTGGTTGTTTATACACAGCACTGTACAAATGTTTTAGGCATTTTAGATGTTTCTGGTCCATCACTGAGTACAATAAGGGAGGTGTCTGATATTCATAAAGCGTCATAAAGAACTATCTTCGTTAACAAGAAGAACAATGAGTCTGCTTGGGAGAATACTCTGATTGTATAAAGAGACACTGAGACGTAGCCTGAATCCACAGAAGACCTGTGACGAGTTTGCTTACTTTACATATTTAATTAATGTGTCATATTGTAATTTGACCTATACTTGTTGTTCATGTGGTCTAACAAACGAACCGATGAGGCCTTTAAACAGCAACACGTGCTGCAACACTCGACTCAAACTCTTCTCCTCGTTGTCTAAAGGTTTCCTGGAGTTTAATGTTGTCTGCTGACACATTATATTTACATACGTTCGAGCGCACACACACACACATAAACACACACGCGCGGGTGAACATATGCACTAATACACACTCATATACACACACGTGCCAAGTGGACAAATCACACCCAGGGGATTTGGATGCATGCAATTAAGATTATGATCAATGACAAGTCAATCATGTGAGCCTGTTCTCCTCTCCCTTCCCCAACTCAGCAATTATTCTCCAGCTGGCGGGGTCTGCCCTGAACCATTGGAGGAGACATTATACTCCTCTTTTTCCATCATTTCTTTTTCCTACCGCCTCCACCCCGCATCCTCCTGCTCCACCCTCGCCCTCCCTCTCCTAACTTCCCGTACACAGCGGTTAGCTTTGTCCTCCCAGCTCCTCCTCTTCTTCCTCTTTGTCATCTCAGCGGAGCAGTTAGCTCTGTCAGTCACATCTGACAGCTCGGGGTGCTTCACCATTAGCCCCTGGCCTCCCAGCCTTCAGATTCCATGTTAGGTCAGATACCCCCTCCAACACCAAACAGACAGATGAGAGACGGCTTTAATGTTTCGCCTCCGTCCGACGTCGAAACTTCTAACCTCCAGCTTTAAAAGACAGACACTGGTTAATTATCACGCCTTTTTTTTTTCTTCTTTTTTCTTTTTTTTTTTCCCCTCCGTGCTGAATTCCTGCCAAACATGGACAAACTTATTTTGGTTACTATTGTTTTCAGTGTTGTCACTTGAAAAAGCTGCTCATTTTGTTGACCAGTCAGAGCTGTGTGGAATGTGCACAGACAACAGCAGGAGAGGAGCTGCACCTGTCCTCTTCCCTGTTTTGTTCTTTTTTTATTGGCAGCCCGAGCAGGCTGGATTTCACAGTTTCACAGGTACATTTGCTACTGCGCTACCAACTGCACTGAATAATAGTGTTCTGTGTGGTTGTGTACGTTGAAGAGAGGCATGCGCTCAGCTCTGCCCATTATTCATAATAGAAAGGCTGGCGGGCTGGCCAGCAGACCCATCGCTCCTGTGCTATCTGAGAGCAGATAAAGGAGGCAGGTGTGAGGAGGAAATTAATGTAAATCCATCAGTCTTCAATTAGAGCTCTGCTCACACCCAAAATAAAGACTCCATCTCACACCAATAGGACCCCAGCTTTGTTCACATCACAACCCCACCTGCACAACCACAACAGCAGCAGCAGCAGCAGTAGCAGCGGCGGCGGCGGCCCGACCGCGTAAGCGCTCAGGAGCTATATAATGCAGTGTTTAATGATGAGAAAGCCTGGGATGTGTGATATGTGCAGGTGTTATCTAGCTCGCGAGCGGCAGCCACGGTGTACACGGTTGTCCATTAGGCTCCCAGTGTGTGGCCCGGCTAATTCTGTGTGCCTGGAGGTGCAGGGGCAGAGGCTCTCCGTGGACTGTGGGCTGAGGGAAGAACTGCAGTTTAACCTAATTTGGTTCTAATTACAAAGACAGGAAGTCCACCTGCCACACATACGGCTGTGTTCTCCTCCCCTCCAAGGGTTGGAGAGTCTGGAGAGAGAGGGGAGGAGTGGAGGAGAAGAGGGGACAGAAAGAGATTGTGTGATTTTATTATTTTGTTATCTTGTGTTGTGTCCTTCCATGTGGTACAAAAGAAAGTCCAATCATTTTTCACAGCTTATACGTTGCGCTCACGGCTGATACCGGACTGCATATTTTGAGTATTTGCCTCGACAATAAATATTTGAAAAGCCAATAGCCCATTAGATAGGAATTTGAAGGAGTTGTGGGAGTTTTGTAAATGTCAAACCTGAATGTTATCTCGCAGGAACAAAACAATATTATCTCAAAAGTACCATTACAGGTATGCCGAGCACCGAGTCGGCCTTGATGATGTGCGTCTGCTGGTTAGCAGCTTGAGGTGATCCACATCTCGTTGGTATCAGTTTGTTTTATTGCTTGCGGGCGCCGGCGTTAGCCATAACAGCTCACCGCAGGGAATTTGTGTACTTTGAACACGATGCGGCTCACATGACATCATCGCGGGGAGAATTCACCAAGCCAAGGAAAGAGTTGATGAATAAACTAAGAGTATAGTTGCACGCTCTCAGCCGTGTTCTGGCTTGCTTTGTGGTGCTTCGGCTTTGTTGTTGTATTTGGCTGCATGATTTGGATTTGTCAAGGTCTACCTGCTGAGTCACAGACCTCATCTGTGCTTTTACCTCGGCTTTGGATGGTAATATTAGGGATCAGTTTATTGTTGATGTTGGTCTCCTCAAAAAAACAACATTTTTAAACAATTTTAACATCGTCTGCAATTGGATGCAGGGACAGTTTTGACAACTATTGGAGCTCTTGAAACCCTCCATTATGTCATATCTTGATGTTAGCTGCTGAACATCTCATATTTAAACCAAAAGATGCAAATAAACGCAGCCATATCCGGCCTCGCTTTGGATTCACGTCGTCCTGCAACCTGCAAATCCTGCTGTGACTTTGGTCTGTCAGGACTTATCAGCTGACCAGATCTCCCAGCGGTGTTAATGGCAGGCTCTGGCAGTGTAAAGCTCCCTGACAAGGAACCTGATTGTTCTGTTAATGTGTTACTTCCTGTTGGAGTCACTTCTCCGGAATGGAGCTGAGTGGCCGGTGCCGGAAGAAATCCCCACATCAGAGCGATCACAGGCCGGCCAGGGTTTCACTTAGCCCGCCAGCCAGCTAGCCAGAAAGTCAGCAGTCAGCTTCCACTGCCGGTGATGGAGGAGATGGATTTCACTAAAGCAGCCTGTGCGACCTGACACCTCGTCTAAGGACCTTGGAGGTCCAAATTGGGTTAGAGCAAATCACACAGAGGGTCTGATACCGAGGGGGTTCTCAGACATCAGATGTTACACAAGTCAGGATTGTTCTCCAGATATAAATATAAGCTGAGAAATTTAAACATTTTGAGCTAATGTGTCACTTATCTCGTATTGTGAAGCGCCGGTTCACAAATACGCTGTAAATGTTATTGCAATTTGGCACTTGAGTGTTAGCAGCGGTGACTGTTGCCACTATGAATTCCTCCAGCTTATATCCCCCCACTCTCGGATTTACAACTTTGATCTCAAGGTATTAAAGTCAATAGTATCCAAACAGGGTATGGAGTAGAGCAGAGGCTTATGGGGCTTTATACCCTACTCTATATGCAGGGGAGCTATCTGAAACCAAACAGAAGCAGCGTGGATGTAGGTGAGGAGATGATGTGGCAGCGAGACAGTGAGAGTACGAAGGAGACAGAGTGAGACAAAACAGAGACAGACACTATTTGGCTGATCATGTGAGTAGCAGGTCAGCTCCTTGGCAGAGGACGTGCTGAGTTGCTATGGCAATATGCCTTTTTAACCACCCAAGAGTCGTGGGCCAGGGCGGCAACGTTGGTGTGAGCATTGTTCAAGAAGCAGTGGAGATCAGGACCTTAATCAGTCAGCACTGATACAAGGGTGAAGAGTGGGAATAGAGCCTGAGGCTATTTGGAACAGGAACATCAGTACACACACACACACACACACACGCACACACACGCACACACACACACACACACACAGCATCTAACGCACAAACAAATTAAATAATAACTAAGCAGATTTGGTGATTTGTTTCCTGCATGATTAGCCGTAATGTTGCATCATTCTTAGTGAATATGGGGAGAATTTAAAGAGCAGCGATAGCAGCTCAGTGCATTTACATTTAAGAGTGATTTGCTCAGCGAAGAGCATCAATAAGTTGCTCATATGGTTCAATATGTGCAGCTCCTGTTGGCATCCTGCATAGCTGCAAAGAAGTAAATAAGGATACAGTTTGTGCGATGTGCCCAATTTGTGTCTTTTCCCTCCAAGGCTTCTAAAAGTCTGAAGAGGAAATCTATCCTGAAGTTATGTTAAGAAACTTAATAACTGACCGACCATCTGATTCACACCCTATCTGTCCAAGACGTGGCACATATTTATTTCCAGCAAGTGATTGCATCAAATTTGTCCTGTTTTTAACTTTGTTAGAAAAAAACATGCTTGGCGGATGCACGGCACACACTGGTGGCTGCAGGGAGCCAAAAGCACTTTATTTATGTTTGGATGACAGTGGGCGCTCAGTTCTGCTTGGCACAGACAGTGTGCTGTGGTCTTTGGCACCTCTTCGCATCCATCCTGTCCCCCTGACATACACTCTCCCCATCTCTATTGGGCCTCTGTAGCATCTTGCGTATGTGTGTGTACGTATGCATTTGCATGTGTTTGGAACTATGCATGCATGCCGTGTACTCCTGTTTATATCTTCTTTGAACTACAGTTAAGATATTTTCTACCCTGAATATCACATAAAAGAGACAGACAGCAGCAGCGCTTTATATCAATTTTTCATTGACTCTTTTATCCGTCGTTCTTCAGAGAGGACTACCAGCTCCTCTAATTAAGCATGAGTTTTTCAGAAAGTGGTTTTGAAATTGAAACTAATCTTCAGTGCACCTAAGGTCATGGGACTGCAATGCTCAAAGTTCCAAGAAGAAATATACTACATGAAGTAAGATGAATGCATATGCCAGTGGCTAATCTTCTACTTTGAGACTTTGCTACTTGAAACTTACTTAAGACGTCACATGCAGGGCATGAGTGACTCATGTGGTAATACCAGCCAAGTGCAAACTCTAATCTTCCCTCAGCTCTGCTTATGCAGGGGAGAGCACTCTGCCAGGGCGTCCACTGAGCGCAGCCATTCCAGAAATTCAAAGTTACAAGGTCGGTGTACATCTGCTGCCGGCAGAACCTAAAGTAAGCAAATATCCCCAGGTCTATACCCCAACAATCTCATTTATTATTTTTTCCCCCACCTTCCCAGCGCTTTTCATGTTACCTCAGGGAACCGACTGACCCTCACTCGGTATATAAATATATAATTTATATCTCATATATTTATAAACCGAAGCATGGCCAGCCACCTTAAAAGGAAGCGAGGCCTTTTTCCTTGTGCCGGAGCTCTGCGGAGTCTGTTGAGGCTCAAACCCAGGATTCGTAAGCCTGGGTTTCCTCAGTCCGGAGCAGCCAGCGCAGCAGAGGGCTGGGAAGAGAGTGATTCTGGTCCGGCAGGCAGGCCATCCGCGGCCAGATAACGGCTGATACTGGGACTAATTTGGTCATGTGCAGGGCTGCCGGATGACGAGGGGCTGATAAAGAAAACATGGCAGATAGACGGCTGGGCTGCTTGAGGAGGATGTGAACTCCCCAGACCCTGGCTGGTGGACTTTAAGTGTCCTGAGCTTGTCCGTTTGTCCACCGCCTGCTTCTCTATGTGTATATGAATTTTAAAAAAATATACCAACAGAATTGTTTTGGCTGATGACTCGGGTGCAGAAACTTTTTTTCATGGAAACGTTTTTCACATCAACTTATTCGCCTGTTTGCTCACTTCCAACATTAATATGAAGCGGACTGAACTGTGCAGCACATAGAGCCCCACAAATCACCGAACCAAGCTGATGGATGGGTACCGATTCCTAGAGGAGGAACTGCTGTGCTGGAGACATACTGCGAACATGAGCAGTCTTGGCCGGCGGAGCATGATTGCAGAGCAGCGGCACAGTTTGTGAAGCCCTGCCGGGGTCATATGGTTCTGACAGTCCTGGTCTGCTTAGGCTAACACGGAGCCTGTTGCCGGGCCCGGAGAGGGAAAAGACAGAGAGATAGTGTTCGGTGTTATGTGTGTGTGTGTGTGTGTGTGTGTGTGTGTGTGTGTGTGTGTGTGTGTGTGTGTGTGTGTGTGTGTGTGTGTGTGTACTCATTGGCTCCCGGAAGATCAGCAGTGGCTCAGGACTGCAAGGAGGCTGCTGGGAAATGTCTGTGTCACCGGTGTCACCCAGGCAAGGCAGATACACAGAGCAGCAGTCACGGACACATTCTTGGCCCAGGCCCGTCTCCAAACACACTCACAAACCGCGATCCCCCTTCTTGCACTTTCAGGCTCTCACTCCGTTTCCTTTCTCACTCACAGATGCTCTCTCTCTCTCTCTCTCTGTCACTGGCATCTAGAGCTCTCTTGCTCTTTCTGCCTCTGTCGCCGCACACACACACACACACACACACACACACACGCACACACACACACACACACACGCTTTTCTTTTCATTGGTCAGTTTTGCAAAGACGAACATAATACGATGCATTAGTTATAAGAAAAAGAACAGTTTGAGGGCTTATTATCAACAAAACCTTTATTTTATTGATTGAGGATGATTGTATATATTTTTAATAAAATCACGACATAATCATCATCTTAAGATGTTCAGCTCTGAATAGTTTGCATCCTCTGTTCCTACATTCTGTCCTCTTTAATTCAGTCTAACAAGGGTCCCAACCGTTTCAGTGCTCTGCAGGCAGAGGAGCCAAATGAAGCTAACTAGCACCCCCTTTTGAAAGTGCACACTTGACCAGAAAAAAAAAAAAAACACACAACACAATCTTCTGTCACTCTCTCTTCTCATCATGTCTGAGGCTCGTGCAGCAGATGAGCTCTCCGTCAACCCGTGCAAATCTAGATCGGTCCGTCTCGCAGAAGTGAACGGATGGAGTGATGAGCTGAATTAGCGATTAATTGGGATTAAAATGTTTACCACGGGAGGTTGTTGTGGATGACCTTTCATGTGTGTGTGTGTGTGTGCGGGATGTGTGCGAGAGAAAACAACAGCTCAGCTTTGATTAATATGGATTAGGAGTCTTACAACTCATAATTCACATTGAACAAAAACATGTTTGGTAAAACCATAATTCCTCTCCAATGTGAAGAAAAAAATACGATAGAAAAACGAGTGAATGAGAAGGAAATTGTAATTGTTCATTAAGGTATAAAAGTCCTGTTTAAGTGCAGCGTAATTACAATTTAACTGTCTTAAAAGAGACGATTTTAAAGTGACCCACTGAAGCTGCCAGCAGTTAAAGAAAGTGTGCGTTTTGTGATATAGGCGACAGCGTCAACCATCTGCCCGGAGCTTCCTGAGCTTTTATCCATAACATCAGTTAATTATTTACTTTTTTGTCCAAATTTTTTTTTGCGCTATATTGTTGTGAATAACTGGCTCTGTCTTGATAAATATTAATAGAATGCATAAACACCAGGGACACTGATGGAAATACGCCCCTGACTATATCAATCTGTCCTTGGCGCAGTCTGATGTGTATATTGTTGTGGGTTTTTTTTATTTATTTTTTAAACAAAAGGCATTGGCTGCTCGTACACATACTGTATCTAATATGCCAGCGCATTGTTTAGCCATCACAATAGACGTACACATCCATCTAGTCATTAATCTCAATCCTCCATCCATATATACATACATACTGAACATTCAATTCATCCAGACACATTTCCAGGCAGCCAGTCAGAGCCCCAGGAGTTAGAGCCCTTACACCAGAGAGCGGTGTGGGAGAGACCCGATAAGCAGCTCAGACTGGATCAGTGGTAGCAGGAGGGAGGCATGAGAGCTTCTCACACTCCCCCCTTTCCTCAGCATCCATCCATTCCTTCGCTTTTTACATGTGTTCCTACTCCTTGATCTACTTCTTTTATGCATCGCGCTGTACTGTAGTTCTCGTGTTGTTTTTTCTTCTTATATCTGTACACGACGCCTTGATCAAGCGATCACAACCTCTCGCCTCCGGTCTGCTCGAAACCACCTTTTTTTGTTTGAGCCACACCCTCCTTCTTCTATGCTTTGCAAGCACAACTAGTTTCTACTCAGAGTTTTGAGGCATTGGAGGTCAAAGAGGAGATGGAGGGCCGGGGAGTGGAGGGAAAGGAAGGGGAGGGCTGAATGAGTGTTGAGCTGGTCGGTCGGTCAGGTGCAGCGCCACCAGTGATCATTAGGGTTACAGCTGCCCGGGCCAGATTGTGTGCTGCCTGCACCAGGCGAGATGTTTTGCCCAGGGAGAAGAGCGAGCATCTGTCTGTCCCTCCCCGTAGACAGCAACCTCCTACCAGCCTGTCCAACTCAACCCAACTGGTAACAAGGTCACCCAACTCTTACTTTCTCTCACTCACTCACACACACCCACTCTCAACTACTCTGCACTTCTTTTCCTGTTTTCGCTCTCGCTCCCCCCTTTGCAGACAGCTCCTCTCACTCGCTCTCTCTTCAGGACAGGTTGTGAAAGCAGCAGGCCCTTAGTGCGGTGCAGATTGCAAAAAGGAGTGCATGTGATATTCGGAATGAAATGGAATTTATGTGAGTGCAATGCAAATGCGCGCAGCACTGCAGAACAGCTTTCCCCCTTCAGACTGTGGAGACTGTTTAGTCGTTATCTGCGCTCAGTGTTAATTGCATAGTATGATCCTTATTGATAAAGGAACACTTTCATCACAGGAAAATAATTGGCTCCAGCAGTTTGAGAACTAATTTTTTAAACATTTTTTTTTTCACACAACCATTGTTTTTCCTTATCTTATCAAACTAGTACAAAATTATAATTATGCACAAACCCCAAAGGGGAACTTGTAGCTATGTGTGTATTCACCACAGAACTGACATTCTTTTACCTCTCTTTAAATGCTCAGACCTGATGAGGTTCCTGTTAATCTGCCTTTAACAGTAATATTTTACTATTGTGGAGTTTTCATTATTTTTGTGTTGACTTTTGACTTAATACAACATTTAGCATTAAAGAAATCATTCAGTTGTGCACAGACAAACAACCAGATGCCACTCTTGTGTCCGTCCGTTCAGTATGTAGTGGGAGCAAACAGTTGTTGACTTTAGCTTAGCTTAGCATGACCTGAACCAGAATCAGTTCGTTCATACGAGTCACACCTCTGAAGCTCACTAATTAACATGTGAAATCCTGTCTGTTTATTCAGTATAAAAGTTGAAGTTTAAAACCAAAATGTGTGGTTTTGTGGGGACTCGTGTGTGTGGGACGATTTCTTGGCCGGACGCATCGACGTCCTGGAATCTTGTTGTCTGTGTGCGGTTGCCAGGCAACCGGGGGAGGATTCGGCAGAATTACCTTTGAAATATAGCAAAGTGTCGACAACCTGACCATGTTCTGTAAAATATACACCAGAAATGTGCACATGATTATTGGAATTAGCGGTAATAAGATGAGACTGGATTGATTATCTTTATATATTTTCCCAAAATGTTTGTATTTGCAGAGTTTTATTACTACGCTGATATTGATTTGTCCTACTTGGCAAACGTTGCAGCCCACTGCTGTCAGATACTACTTAATAATCTGGTTAATTAATTTCTCACCACCAGGGAAGCGTCCCAGGTGGTCACGGCTTAACATCACCTACCTGGACTACTGCTGCTCCCTCCTCGCTGTAGGCCGAGTGTCTGCCTACCATCAACTCGCTTCTCTTTTCACGTCACTGACTTGCAGTTCAAAATTCTGGTTCTGGCCTAGAGGGCAGTGAAGGTTCTTTGCACCTCCAAACTATAGTTAAATCCTACACCTTTACCATTATACTCCTCTTCCTTATTACCAGTCTTCTACTACAAGCTAACAGCCCACTTCTTTAGACTTCATTTCAACAACTCTGCTCGTGCTTATTAAAAAATATAATAATAAAAAGATTAAAGCACTTGTGCTGTAGCACTGAACATACTTTTTGACAATTTTTGACGACATTTAGCTCCTCCTCCCGTCACTTTGGACAAAAGTCCATGCGACAAAGTGCATCACATAGACAGATCTGGCTTAGACAAAGCCAAGTGTTGAACAGATTCAGCTCTCTTAGTGTGTATTTTATAGCTCTGCATACAGAAGGTCTGCTGTTTACACCAAATCCTACCAGATTATGTGGGAAAATCCTCAGAGGAGTGATTTCTTCTTTGGTTGGGTGCCAAACGTCAGTATTGTTTGATAGGGTTTGAGGTGATTAGTTGATTGAATGCATTAGGTGATGGGTGCTAATCTCTCTGATCTAGCTTTGTTTGTGGCCTAACAACAGAATTGTATGAGGAGAGAAAATCTTGCCAGGCAACAAATAACATATGGCCTCTGTTGTTAATCTATCAAATGCAGTGGCCCCTCGACAACAATAAACAGTTAATGAAAATGTGGAATATTTAACAAGGTCGAACAGCTTTGTCGACCCTTTGTTTTTCCAAGAATAAAAAAAGCCAAGATTATGAAAGAAATAAGCATGTGGCATCCACACAAACAGGCGTCCCTATAAAAAAGAAACGGGCACATGATTTCTCACACCTGTCACAGCGATCCTCAATATGTACACAAAACGCTCAGTTTGAACGAGCAGCACATTTGCTGTGAGTCGGTGGAGTGGAGGGGTTAGAAAACAGCCAAACCTTTCATTCATTTTGACAGCATCGTCTGTACTCAATTGTCAGCCAGACTGAATGAGCCGGGCCACGGGCTCACAGAACGGGGCTGAAACAGGTGTGACACCAACTTTCTGCCTCACAGGAGACGATAAAGCCCTTGGTCAAGGGCACAGCACCTGGGCCATTGTTTTATCACACAAAATGGCTTTTAAGTGCAAATTTCCACTTGGTCCTAAAGGAGACCTGGCCTCTGCACTTGCTTTACTCATCTGAACCAATATGTGATCCGTGCTCATTTGCATAATGGGCAGAATGGAAATGAGGGGCCAGCTTTGTCAGCCCAAGACAAAAAGAAGAAAGAAAAAAGGGAGGCAGACTGATGCCATTCTGTTGAACTGCATCTGTACAACACAAAGGTGTGATATCTTGAGTCTCATTTGACCACTTTTAATTATGATCAGAGGTTATACTGAGAGCTGCCACTCTCGCGGTTTGACAAAAGGTTTATAAGTGGCTGCTAAATGGGAGATAATCAAACAGCATGCAGACGGATCACATAGGCACTCCTCTATATACATATCTGTCGTAGCATTTATTCTTTTTCACTCATTCGGCTGCGGTTTCAGTTGTTGAGGTGCGAACAACTTCCAGCCTGGTGGAGGGCTGGATACTTGTGTTTATTTTATGCTGACTGCGTTTCACTCATGTTGCGTCATATGTTTTCAAGTTTCATCTCTCAGTCTGCCTAACAAGAGATCAGTGAGTGAGAACTTGGCAGTTGGGCTCGAATTAATCCCCATGATGAAACAGATACTTCTGCACCATTCAGACGATCAGAACTTTATCTGCAGTTTTACCGCACAGCAGATAATCGACCAAACTCATTCATCACAGATGCCAATGCGGTTATTTATGTCTTCCTCAGATAAAGTGACAGATTGGTTTTTGGGGTTACATTTGCATATCCTGCACGACAGTGAGACGTGTCCGTTCAATCGACTCGCTTCACGGGGAGGTCAAACCGGGTTCAACGGCGTCTCGGTATCGGCTCGGTATTTATGGCAAAGTTAAGCAAATTATGGCGGTCGTCACCAACTACAGAAACAGTTCAAAGGAAAGGGTTTGAAGTCTGCAGGCGTTTTAGCCAAAGTGTGCAACAACTTGTTACGGTTCAAAACCTAAATCTGATCCTCGTTTAGCATAATTAGCCGAAGATTTGACACCATGTTTGAACAAGCAGATTAGATTCAGCTACTGCCTTGTTTTTGTGGTAGAATCAGAAGAATACTGAGATAAACAGGAAGCAGTTTTAGTTAAGGATAGCAAAAAAAAAAAAAGCATTCCTGTGGCGCATAAAGATTTTTGATGGTGAAATAAATGTGAAAAAGTCAAAATTTTGTCTCGATTCAAATATATAAATCGTGCAGTTTTGTTTTTGACGTATAGTCCAGTTCTATGTTCCTACGTTCTTGGCCATCGAGTTGCCTTTTACTCCCCTAACCCTCTGTAATCGTGAAGAAAAACCACAGTGGAGTTGGGTTGTGAGTTGATGGGACTTTTGAAGCTGATCGGCGCGTTGCTCTGCAGCAGCAGCGTGGCCTCACCACCTGCACAGTGGGCTCTGTGGCTGGAGTTCCAACTGTCAGCAGTGGTGCACTGCAAATAGCAAGAAGTCAAAGGCATCCTCGCTATGACTCACGTCTCCTGTTCAGCTAACCACTGCCAGGTCTGCATTGTTGTGTGGGCCTCTTCGACCTGCAAACAGCACTGTGGTGAAACAGTGCACTCTAGGCTGAAGCGAAAATGATCACATCTCCGAGCGTAAAGAGACATATGGGTCATAAATTGTTATTGTTTGAGTACGACATGCGATTATAGACATCACCTGTAATCAGCGATGGTGGGTTTTAAGCGCTCCCAGTCCAAATGTTTCACAGCAGCTGTACGTCTTGACTTTAAACACGATGTTTAGCGACAGATTGTTCTTCACAACGTTTCAGTGACATCACGGTTTTCTCTCTAACTGACAAAAAAAAAGAATAAATGATTCCCATTGAGAAACAAACAGATTAGCGCTCATTTGAGACGAGTAAACGATTTCGTTGCTGTTTTCTTTTGGGAAACATCGTTATGAGACATGTACTCCAAAGTGATTTTTTCCCAATAAACTACTACTCATTTTGTGTTTTTCCCTCAACGCGCTGGCACTCGGGCACAAAGGTATTTACTTTAGTTTAATCTTCTTGAGCTTTCTACATCCAGGCAACACGTCCACATAAATTCTTACATGGACAAACACACAAAGAGGCAAAACCCTGTCGCCTTGTTCTCTGCGAAGGTAGATTATCTGTGAATGCACGGAGAAATTTCTCGGGGGATGCTTTGGCGCCGAGTAATAAAACTCGGAGAGTGTTGCCTTTGCCAAGCTGAGACATCTGGTCACCTTATCACAGATAAGTGGGGGTTAGTCCTGGCATCTGCTAGAATTAATCCATTTTGCAAACACAGTTATCCTAATCTCCTAAATATGTCATTCCACAACTGTACAAAGCAGTAGGTACAATTTCACCTTTCCTTCTCCGGTGTGCACAAGATTGATCAGAGCACTCTTTGCTGCGCCGTGTTATGAAACGCGAACAGTGACACAGTATAGAAGTGGAAGACAAAAAAGGTTGGAAATCGGTGTCACAACCTGCACCTGGCCAACTATTTGCCGGTGCCCAGTCTGGTCTACAGCTAGCCACCTAACATCCCTGCATGAATATTCATGTGGGTGGATTTCTCTTTTGTTGCCTGCCTAGTCAGCAGTCACAGAACACATGGTGAGTGTTGGCAGCGCCCGGCCTAGGTAGAGGGGCCGCGGACGGAGGCAGTGGCAGGAACCAGGACCTGTGAGGCTGACTGACATTTCCATCTGTGGCGAGGCCTGGTAATTATCGGGGAGAGGAGCGCCCGCAGCAGCGCGCCATCTGCTAGGGGAGATGGCTCAATGAGGTATGAGCACGAGCGGCACTCCGTCGGGCCACTGCCTGCCTCTGACATGAGGGCTCGCATCTGCTACCGAGGAGCCGGGCAGCCCAACACAGCCTGCCTGCCTGGCCGAGAGAGGGGGCTGACAGGAGGGAGGAGAGCAGCCAAGAGCCCCTCTGACCCCCTCCACCCCCACCCACCACCCACAGCCATCACTACCACCACTGCCCTGCCAAAGGCGCACTTGACAAACAGCAGAGCCCACTCACAAGTTTTCATACAGATCTCATCAAGTTGTTGGATTTTTTTTTTTTTTTGTGAAGGATGCTTCTAGGTTCCAGTGCTTGCAGAGGAATCCATCATTGTTATGTCAGTGTCAGTGAATGTTGGAACAGGCGTGCAAGTATGAGGTGAGACTCCGTGATCAAATGTATTATACAAGATGTGGCAGTGGATGGCTGGGCTCAGTGCAGATATTCTCCACTGGTGTGCTTGTTACCAGGATTTGTTTCTGACTCATTTGTGAAGCAGCACAGCACTCTGAGACTGGTCGGTTGTGGAAGCCTGGCGCCATATCACACAGCCTCCTCACACACCTGGCAGGTGTGTGCCTGTGTGTGTGTGTGTGTGTGTGTGTCGCTTTCGCCTGTGTGTATGTTGTTCTCATCTCCTCTATGCAGCTCTCCCTTTTGAGCTCAGCACGGTTAGTCCAACTGTGGTTCTGTTATTACACCCTGCCCACAGACATAGGCACATGCTTTCAGATCCGCACGCTAACATCCCATTAACAGCGAGCACAGAGCCCGTTGCTCACCGAGCAGTCAAGATGGCTAACTACAGAAAAAGACAGCTGTGATGCACACACCTCAAAAGCACCAACTGTGTGTTTAGGTTGTGAGGTGTGAAGACGCTTTCTGTTGTGCTGTTCTACTTAAATGCGGCCTTATTTTAAAGACACGGTTGTTCAAGCTTGGGCTGCGGACACATTTATAACAGCACCAGTTCTGACTAATATCAGCTCCTCAATCAGTGGATTCGTTTCCAAACTACATTGATGCTTCACATAGATTCTAGCATTTGCATTTTTACAGGAAGTTGCCTCGACTGTGCTAGCGTGGTGGGAAAGGAGAGGATCCAACATGGAGAAAGCTATTGCATTAGCTTTGACACATCATCCAATTTTGTAATAAATCCGCTCTGCTGAATAAGACAGAAAGCCAGCTTTGGTTTCCATTTGTGCAACGAATGAAACTGCTCACAGTAGCTGCTGCTCAGGCTGCAAGAAGTCACTGTCAGCGCCGCCAATTCCAAAATGACGCGTTAATTAATTTAACTTCACTTTCTGGTGTTACTGGTCACTTTCTGTCACCACCATGGCCAACGTTTACGGCCATTTGGAAAGTCACTCTTGACTCTAACAGCGGCTGTTACTGCAGCTCACAAAGTTTAATTTTACCGTCTCCCGCTTCAGCTTTTCCTTTTTCTTTTTTTAACATCTGTCAAGTCACTGACAAGTTGTTGTGGAAGTTGTTTTTACCTTTGTGGATCAGTGTTTTCATACTGCCCCGACGGCTCTTGCATCACTTATTACCACTTGAGAATTACTCTAAAGCAGAGGAAGAGCAAAGATGGCAGCAGAGGCAGAGCGAGACAGAGGGGAAGGGGAGGGGAGGAGAGAGCGACGGAGAAAAGAGAGAGCAGCGCATCTCTTCATCGCAGGATTTTATCTGACTGTTTGGACAGATTGGTAGAATTCAAAATGCAGCAGGGGCCTGTGATGTGGCAATAAAGCGTTTGCCTTTGATCCCGCCTCACTATTTTTTTTCTCCCCTCCACATGTGCACGTCAAAATCAATTAGATCAACTCTGAAGAGGCGAGGCAGCTGCGCATCCGCACAACAAACCTTTGCATCACCTTAGTTTACCAACAATCTGGGTATTATTCTCGTTGTCAACTCATTGATACCAACTCCGGCGCCGCCGTCACCTGCATACCCAACAAACTTCAAGGTGTGTGAAAGATGAAATGGTACACAAATAGAATATCCATCTTAACAGACAGAAACACATGCTTACATCCTAGCCACAGCTGTCAATTACCTACAAAAAAACCCTCTTTGATAAGGAAAATTTGAATTTCCCCCCCTCCCTGCTCTTGGAGTGGCTTTTTCAGATGTCATAGCACTTATGAGAAATTTGTGACAGCATCAACAGCGCCTATTCCCCATTCAGCGGCATTAACTCTGTGCCATGTGTCTAACAAACGGAGGCCATTCTGGAGCCCTTAATGACAAGGCTGCTTCGCTCCTCTCCTCTCCCCCTCGCTCTTTTCAAATTGCTCTCTAAATGAAGTACAGCTGTGTGGACCAGGTGCTGCCATCCCCCTTTCAGAAAGAACAGGAAATTATGAAATCCCCAAATCCTTCACAAATGGCGGGCAGGAGGGAAGGTTGGAGAACGTCAGCTCGGCTTGCCTGGTCTGTAGCTACATGTCTCTTGTCGGTGGATAATCTTTCATTCGCATTCCTCGTCAAGCTCTCTCCATCCACCGCTCCGACCCAGAACCTATCACTTAGGAGTGTCAGGGCACACAACAGATGCACTGATAGGTTCATTCATGATAGAGCATAATTTTGACAGTTTGACTGGTATAATTTTTAGAAACATGTATTGATGCTGCTGGGTGCATCTTCCATGCAGCTAAATGTGTGCATTAGTGAGAGATGCTAGGCAGGCTGCAGATTTTTTTCATATATACTCTGGAGGCTTCTCCTCGATGCACATTTAACATTATTCTAAAATGAGTTTTAAAAAAAAAAAAGGTTTGCTGATAAAATGTTTTTTTTTTAACAGCAACAGCAGCAAAACAAAACGCCGTCACCTTCCCTCGTCCCCCCAAATTAAGGTTTTACTTAAAATCTACAGGAGCGAACAGAGAAGCCATCTAATATTCAGAGCTCTATGTTTGTTCTCTGTGTTCGAGACAACAGAAAGAGCACAACTGCTGAAGTAGGCCTCCTGCTCAGGAGACTGTCAATGTGCAGCTGTCAATGTCTCCATAAAGACCCATATCCATAATAGACAAAGCACTCATCAAGCCTCAGCTTCATCTGGTCTCCCAGATGCCCCATCACCAGGGGCAAATCCCATCCAGGACTGAGCGGCACACCATGCAGCCAGATGTGAGCTGGCAACATGGCCGTGGGGTCAACACATGGCAAAGGTAGACCCAATAAATGAATTATACTCTGATTATCATAAATGTGGCATCTGAGCATGGAGCTTGTGTTGCTGTTGTTTGGAAGGGAAATGGTGGGACATGCTGTATCGGCTGCACACGGATACGTACGAGCAGAACGTAAAGCTCGGGCGGCGTTTCATCGGGTTGATGTCAAAACACAACATATAGGCCTGGAGCGTGCGCGCGTGCCTTTTTTGGTATTCTTATTACTCAAACTTTGTGAAAGAAAATTACAGGGGGTACCATGATGGAGCCAAAACATATTTAGGATTCTCAGAATGATTCCATGCCATATGCCCTGTATTTGTACATAATTCCACAATGTTCTAGGTCGCTCCCCCAAACATATTCTGTTTCGTCACATGCCAAAAAGACCTTTTTCCCCCCCTATCCCTCCTTTCCTCGGTTCGACACGTTTGCATGCGGTATCTGGCTGCCCTGGCTCCCTGTCTTCCCCTTTAAAATGCCATGCCAACTTCAGAGGACCCAGGTGTATGGGTCCGTTATCAATTCCACTAACAAGCGTGCTTACTGGGATCACAGGACGTGTTGTGGCTTGCTTTTAAGTCCCCGTCTGTAGCCAAGGCTGACCTGAATTGGAGACATGCGGCCCCCTGCTGATAGCAGCCAACCTCTGATGGGCAGTCCCTCTCCCAGACTTGGCCGGCTCTCCGCCTGGGAAGGAGGAGGGGAGAGAAGAAGAACTCTTTGAAATGCTGGAGTTCCATGAAGAATTGAGAAGCAGGACAGAATCAAAGGCTTCTGATATAGGAAAGGAAGGGAAAAAAATATAGAATCAAGGCTTGGAGATGAGGAAAAAGGGAGGCCTGGAAAAAAAAAAAAGGTTCCCCCCCTCCAACATAAATACACACTAGATCATATATACGGTTTGAACAAAGAACGTATCTGACGTTGCAGAGGAAGCATCTCTCTCCCTCTGCCATGGAGACCTTCACATGAAACGTCCAGTTTATGTGTTTCTGCAGCTCTCTGAGGCGGAGTGACATCTGACCCACGCACAGACATCCTAAACATCAGATAGTAGCTCACCGATACTGTCCATTCTCCATAAAATGTCTAAAAGTGAAAGGTTAGGATGCACGTATTATTATTATTTTAAGCCATTGTATGGGCATTGTAGGTATATATATATATTTATGTGTATTTTGCAGGTTGGTCCACGTTGCCCGTCCTCATCCTTCCCTCTGCTAAATGAGCAGCAGCACTGGCCCATGCGTGGTAAAAAGAAGCCGGGTGCATGTATTAGAAATGGGTCTCTAACTCAGCTCTTGCGGCTGCTTGTGTTGGTGGTGATGGTGGCAGCTGAAGGCCATTATGTCCAGGTGGCCTAGAGGATGCAGGGGCTTTACTGAGAGCTATACACACTACACACACACACTACACACACACATGCACGCACGCATGCGGAGAAAGCTTCACAGCTGCTCGGGCCCGCTGCATGTCAATTAGGACGGCAGAGGATGTACAGGGACACATGGACATTCACACAGCACATGTATAATGCATGACAGGTTGGATGGACTGTATTGAGGGCTACCAGTAGATTGGATCCAGCAGTAGCGCTGTATAAAAAATATATATTTCAGACAGCATCACACACCTGAGGTTCACACTGGCAGGTGGATTTGATGTGAGTTGGCTTGTGATGTCTGGGTGTGATGTGTGTAGATATATATGTGTGTGTGCTGTGTTGTGTTCACGTGTTTGTATAAGTTTAGCTTTTTGATTCTTACCAAAAAAAACAACTGACATGGTTTAGGTTTCAATCTGCAGCAGGATACTGAATTATTACATATCAGCAAGGGAATAGTTTTCATCCATTATAGAGTAATTACCCAAGATAAAGATGTTTGGATGTTATAACAATCCTGCTATTAAACACACACAATATAAGTTTTCATACTGAAATTATTGATTTGTTTGTTCGAATGCAACGCGAGGCTCACTTCCCCCCACAAACACGTTCTTTTTAAGGTCAAAGCGAGTCAGAAGTCATGTGCAGAAGCTAGCACATTATGCTGATTACTCTTATGAAAATTGCATGTAGTGGGGTGAAGGGTCACCGGAGCTTAATTCCGTTTTCATGTTTTGTTTCACACTAGCCAAGCTGTGGGTGTCTGTGTGTGAGGCACTGTTTGCTATTGGCTTTGACAGCACACAGTGTAATTGGCTCACTGAGGTGATTCAGTAATCGCCTGAGTGACACCTTCCCTGGCAAATTTTGACATTGGAGGTGGATGAGGATGCAGTGGGCTTCAAGTGCCAAGGGAGCTAACCTTGTAGGAAAAACCAAATTTACGGCGGAGGAGACCCGCTCCGTTCGCTGTATTTGCATCCTGTAATGAAAAGCTACACTGAATAGAGATGTTTTTTTCCTTATCCTCTTAACCTTATTGACTCCCAGCTATTAAACTGTCCTTGACTGTGTGTAAAATGGTTACCTAGTTTCATCATCAGTCCTCCATGTCCTCTGTTTTTTCTCCCGTTTTGACCTTCTCCTCATCATCACCTACTTTCTGCCCCCATCTCTTACTTCTTCCCCCTCGTCTTCATTTACTTCTATGGATCCTCGCCGCCGCTGTCCTTTCACTCTTCCTCCCTCCATCACAGCTCCACACCCCACCAGTGCACTTCCTTAACTCCTCTTCTCCCTGTTTTCCGCCTCCTCCGCTTCCTTCTCCTCCCTTTTGCTCCTGGCGTCGCTCATGGAGAGGAGGAGCAGCCAGCACTGTTCTGTTCCTCAGGACTGTCCTCCTCGTACAGAACACAGATGGTTATTATGGAGCTGCACATAAATTGATTATGTTGGAAATTAACTGTTGCTGTCAAAGGCAGCCGCCAACCTGTCCCAGTGTGTCCCTGTGCCCGCTGATGCATAGGATCCAGCTGATGGACCAGATGTTTGCACAGTGCGCTGCTCCTTTTAAGGTCAGCACAAAAGTGGTATGGGGGCTCTCTGATCTCCGTGTCTTTGTACTTTCTGCCTATGCCCTCTTGCCTCTTGACATTTTGAGGAAGTAATGTGGGAGTTTTTCTATTGGATGGTTGTGACATTGCACTAAACTCTGTGTTTCATTTCACCTAAAAATACTTATTTACTGAATATCATGTGCAGTATGTTGTTTTTTTTAATCTTTTCTCTGGGAGGAATTCTTTTTGTATCTTGAAGTGACTTCTCTCAAGGCTTCCACTAAGCAGCACTTAATCTATGGTTGGTTGGAACAGGCCTTGTGTTTGTGCCAAAAGACCATGTAGTCTCTTCAACAGGAACCGGCATGCCAAGAGTCTCCAAACGCTATCCCTAAGTTGGACCGTCTTCCAGGAGCTCATTACAGGTTGGTCTGGATAAGCATGATGGGTGACTCCTGGCTGTGGCCTCGAGGGACGGGTAGCACAATGCCAAACTCAGCAGAAAGTCAGGTCTTAGGAGTGTTGCTACATCGTTTTCCAGGCCTGACCTTGATTCCAGGCCCACTCCTGCATGTTTCCGTATGCATGGCAGAGTACGGAGGGCTGCCAAAATCTGAGCCAAACAGGGAAGAGAAGCCCCCTGTGATTCACACAGACACACCAACAGACACACGAGTAAACACACACACAGGCGTGGGCCAAATCCCATCACGAAGGTTAACATGCATCGGAACAAAAAGCTGAGTAAGTTGTTTCCTATGGTATAAGAAAGATTAAGAAATAATTTTAACATACAATCGTACATTTTTACATGCAGCACACCGGTGTACATCACATCATTGTCTGTAATCTTATTTTGCTGTCTGTGATCAGTGTGTTGCTTATACAGTGATGCAGACCCTTTACTATCTCAACACTGTTGTATATTTAAATTGTAATAATTTAACATCCTCATCAGTGGAATCATCTTCTTATCAGTTTCACAGACGTGTGAAAAAGCAGGAACTGAAAGCTCTCCTTTACAAAAGAGTCCAGACCGTTCATGGAGTACTTTGCAGAAAGCCTTTTTGGCAGCAGCTACAGCTTTGTGTCTTGAGTAAGTCTCTACAAGCTACGCACACCAAGATCTGGGCAGTCTATCCCAATCTTCCTGGCAGATTCTCTCAGACTCCATCCGTGAATTGTCATCTTCAGGTCTCTCGACTAATGTGCGAGGTTCAAGTCGGGGGTTTGGCTGCGCTATTTAGGGAACGTTAGAGACCTGATCTTAAGCCACCTCGATGGGCATGATGCTGCCGCCACCATGCTTCACTGTAGTATTAGCCAGATGATGTGTGGAGTTCGGCCCAAAAGTTAAAGAATATTTTACCTCAAGCTCCCAGAGAGAGTTCTAAGTCTAGTGTCAAGTGCTTTTACTCAAGTGGCCTCTGTCTAGCTCCACTACCATAAAGGTCTGAGATGCTTGTTCTTGCAGTAGGTTCTCCAGTTACACAGAGAACGTTCTGAGTGACGGTTTGCTTGGCGGTCACCTCTCCAAACTAAGGTTAGCTGCTCTGGGTGACTGGCAGACTCTAGGAAGAGTGACTCAGGCTTGTTCATTCCAAAGTAGGCGCTCCAGAAATGCCCCGATCTATGTCTCACCACAGTTTTATCATGGAGGTCTACAGAGAGTTCATTGGACGCCCTGAAATGTTTTTTTGTCCTGACATGCACGTCTGCCTTTCTAAATTGCGTTCAGTCAGTTTAATTTGCCACATCTCAGGGATAATTAAAGCAAAAAGGATGCACATGACTAAAATCTGAAGTGCGACAGCGACGGATCTGAATACTGGTTTTTGATTTTTTTAATAACGTCACATTCATTTTGTCATTATTGAATGTTTCTGCGGGTAAAATGGCATTTTTATCCATTTAAAAGAAAATCAACTAGAAGTATGTAAAAAAGAAAAAGGAAAAAAGGGCGACTTGTTTAATATATATGACATATATTCATGAAAAGAATATATTATATATGTATCCTCTGGTGCAGGGTCACCACGGCAATATATGTGATAATACCGCTGCACTGCAAAAGTTTCTTGAAACAGTCGGGTTTGCATGACACAGAAGATGCAGAACAATTAGAAAACCTTTGTGGTTGCATCCCTTCAGCAGAGCAGACAGCATGAAGCCTTGCTGGTCAGTGAACTAACTGAATCCTTTCTCAGGCCAGAGAGGCATCGTGACATGAATATGAATGTCAGCAGGTGATAAACAGAGTGGATTTCGAGGACGTGTGACTGTTTGCGACACATACCCCTCACACCCCAGATGTAGGCGAGCTGGGGAAGCTGCCACTCAATTTGACGACATCTGAGCAGCTAGCAGCAGTAATTGGCTACAACAGCCTGACTGTACGGCGACGAGTCTGATGGAAAACTTAAAAATACAGAACGTAGATGTACAGTACAGGCAGACAATTACTGTAGGTCATGTTTCTGCAAGTGCAGTGCAAGTGTTGTTTACCTGAACTGAAGCAGACATACAGTGAAATTCTACCAGGCCATTCACAAGCTGCTTAATTGATGCTAATATAATTTATTAGGTTCAATCTTGACTCTAAAGGCTTTTGCAAAACTTTTTGCTCTTGGATGAGGGGTGTATATGACTAGAGAAGATAGAGGAGTTCGTACATTTCACAAACTTTATGGAAACATATAATTTTTAGAGCTTTTTTTTTAAAGTTTGCAGAATTTCTTCCAACTGACTTTAACTAAACGCCTTCTTGGGTCAAGTCCAGTCTGCGATTATAACCTCTCAGGATAGTGATTGACCTGTACTGGGATCCACAATCTACATTTAACATATATTCACCCCCTTCAGTATTTAGTAAATACACCTTTGGATGTAGTTACAGCATTGACCCTGTGTGAATTTATCAGTCTTGTACATCTGGATGCTGCAATTTTACCCCATTTTTTCTTTGCCAAACTGTTTAAACTCTCTCAGGTTACACGGATGTTGTGTGTGAACAACTCTTTTTAGGTCCAGCCATAAACTCTTAATTGAATTGAGGTGTAGACTCTGACTGGGCCTCCAGAACATCCACCTTATTGTCTTTAAACCACTTCTGTGTTGCTTTGGCTGTATGCTACAGGTCATTGTCTCGCTGGAATGTTCTCCCAAGTCCCAGTTCTCCTGCAGACTGCATCAGCTTGTCCTCCAGGATTTCCCTTCACTTTGCTGCTTTCATTTTACTCCCTACCTTTACAAGACTTCCAGGACCTACTGCTGAGAAGCATCCCTTTGCTATGATGCTGCCACCACCGTGCTTCACAGTGGAGATGGTGTGTTTGTAGTGACAGTTTGGTGTCCGCCCAACATGGCATCCAGTCTGATGACCAAGCTCCACTTTAATCTCATCACACCAAAGCACTCTTGACTTCAGAGTCTCCTACATGGCTTCTGGTGAACTCTCCCTAGAAGTTACTGTCCTGTGTGTCATGGACAACCAAAAGCCGTTCCTGTTGGAGATAACGCAAACACATGTATGCTGCAAGGGTTGAAAAAGACATACAGAAGTGCCCAAATCCAATTTCTACTGTAGCTCCTGAGTATCGGTGAGAAAAGGCGCTCAGAGGAGGGTGTGAGTGATAAAAAAATCACACTGAAGTGACTCTTCACCAGTGTACACATGCTGCGATAGAGCATGTTGGACAGTGTAGTGATAAAGTTGTGCATTATTTTTTTTCATTTTATGTCTAAATTTTATCCGGAGAGCGGCACAGTTTTTATACATCATCAGTGTGTTGGTGCTGTTTATTCTGGCTGGTTCGCTGCATTGAGCACACAACACAGAGAAGGATGTGCTACGTTCCTACAGTGGAGAACCCACCGCATATAAATGAACATTGTGAAATGTTTGAACAAGTTTATCTTCTTTTACAATATATTTGTGTAAAATATCTTTCAACAGACAGACAGAGTAAAAGAAAAAAAGAGACGCAAAGAAAACAAACTCAGAATTTCAGAGCAATGTGCGTCCATTGTTCCATAACTTAGATTATAAGAGAGAAAAGGCTGCAGGATTTCTGGTGACTTACACATCCTCTGGATATAAAAAGGTAGGAATCTCCTTTTCTTCTCATCTCTATCAGGCTGGAACACCTTGGGCTGATACGAGCTCAGAGGTAGCTACAAGCTCAAATGAATTTTTCCATGTTAAATTGTACGCGCACAAACGTGTGTGTGTGCACGTTGTCGTACGCAGCCGCGGGAGTGCGAGTGTGTGTTTTCATGTATGTCTGCGTGGGTGCGTGTGCCGTAGTGGTGGGAGATATTTTCCAATCACCGCTCTGCCGGTTTCTCATTGTTCTGGGAAGCTGTTTGCCACTCTGCACGATTAACAGTATTATCTGTACCTAGCCCAGTCAGCCAGCCAGTCCTTGGGCCATTGTGTTCCTGTCAGGGGTGAGTGCTCTCGGCGCTGCGTGTCACGCCTGCCCCCTGACAGTAGGGACAGGCTTGGCTAGGCCCAGGTGGGACGTGCTGGCATTTGGGCAGTGTCCGCTGCAGGAGGGAAGGGGTAGACGGGAGGGGGATTTGGGGGAAAGTGGCCTACACAGCAGGCGAGAGGCGGAGAACGGGTCCTTTTTGCCCAGCCAGAGCCCCAGTTCAGGGGTGAGGAGCAGTGAGGGGGCGGGGGAGGCGTCGGGAGGCCCCCAGGGGCCACCTTTATGTGCCCTGAGCATCAGGCTCCATCTGGTCACTCTGCTGAGAGGACAGCGTCTGTGACAAGCCTGCTCTTAGAAAACAGTCGCCTCACAGCTTTTGGTTCCCTCTGCCCATCCCTCCATCACGCTTCCCCTCTGATGTGTCTGGATGTTCTGCAAAACATAAAGGACATAAAGGACGGAGCAGAAAATGGCACACTTGTTTGCAGCTGTGGAACGTAACTTCAGTACCTTTACAGCACATGAGCGCAGCTTTGAGATGCTTTACGTAATGTCTGGATGACAGCTGCACCTATCGCTGCCCTCAGCTCATAACGTATGATATACGAAATTATAAATTAAACGACCAGATAGTGGCTCAACATGACCTGACTGCAGCATTACCACAGCTTACTCACTGTTGCATCATTATTAATTAGACAAAAATAGAATAAATAATGAAGAGGGGTCATCCTGTTTACAAAGTTTACCCTTGATACTTAAAGTACGTTTCTGAATGCAGCGTGCACATGCAATGGATCAGTATTCTTACACTGCGGCGTTGCTCGTTTAAATGCTTTTATTTCATATATTGAGCCTGGTTGTTCGTTTATTTACTCCCCGCAAACAGAATTAACTTATTTAGCACCTCACACGTGACCGGTGGTTAATTTCTGCCACGTTGTTGTGGTTATTATCTCATATGCTGACCTTCATTTCCAGCTAGCCGGTTTATTTACGGCAGCGATGCAAACACTCATATGGAGCCTTTTAGCTAAATTTGTGTCTTATTTGATTTGATGATGTGGCCTCCTCTGATGTAAATGTCATATTAGCATAGCACTGACAACCTGGTGAACCCGAGCTCTCCGTTCCTGCTTCCCCCTCTCCCTCTCTCTCCTCGCTACCTCCCGGCCTCTCTCACCGGCGACCTCCCTGCCCTCTCCTTTGATGAACTCATGAATTCATTGCCCCGGTTCTCGGGGCCCTTCTCTTCCTCTGCTGCTCTTTAGCCCTCTTCCCTATGCTGTATAATTGACTCAGCTGCAGCCTTTGTGATATAATAGCTAGTTTACCTGGCAGAATGACATTTCACAGGCTCTGAGCCACCATAAAGCTAATTGTTCTAGAGCGAGGGGGAGAGCGCGGCGTGTGCGTGTGCAGCTGACGATAAGAGGCGAAGCGGTCGTTCCATTTGTGCTCTATAGGCCAACGGAGGGTTAGAAGTGACATTTATCTCACTGAGCCTCACACCCAGCCGTGGCCTGATGTAGTTTCCTCGCGCCGCTTCTCTTTCTCTCTCAAATTTTTTTTATCTCCATTACCTTACATAGACTTTATTTTTTTGTAGTTTTATTACTTTTTAATAACCGCCGTGTGTGTGTGTGTGTGTGTGTGTGTGTGACGTGCATTTCTCCTCTAGACCTCAACCAGTCACCCTGCACAAGAAAGATAGTGTCTTTAATTAGGCCCCGTGGCTCTATTTCTCCTCTCGGCATTATGTGGAGGAGAAAGCATAAATATATGTACTCGTATATATGGAAAGGAAAAAGGCAGGTGGTTTCCCACAAATGTAATTCTGATGTGTTGCTTCTGGTGGCTCGGCGCTGTTTGGCCTGTCCATCTGTCTTCTTTAAAATGAATGTATGGTACAAGTCCATTTGTTATAACAAATGTCTGCTACCAAATAAGGAACTGCTGTTTTATCACAGCACAGTTCACACTACAGATGAAAACCAAGTATCCCGTCTCTGTTTTTGATTTAAACGTCTACCGGAGACGCTGCGGAGGGTAAACACATCTGACAAGCTCTCGGATTGACAAACCTTCACACCGAGCATTATGTAATTTATGTATGTGTGTTCTGAGGGCCAAGAATTAAGCTTTACTTCCCTCCTCATAGCGTCAGCGATGGGAACGACGTGTAGCGTTTGATCAGGATTTATTCTGTCGAACTAGAAAACTGGGACAATATTGGCAGATTATATTCAAGACAATTGGAATTAAAGAATGTAATTTTAGTCTAGTAGTGTCCCGGTTTTATTAATTATTTTCAGTTGCTTTTGTTTTATTAAAAAAGCACCTTCAGATCTCCAGCGGCGTCCATTTTTTTTTTTATCTGAATGATATAGAAACATACTCCAGTGTGTGATTTTCAGGTGCAAACATCACTCAGAGCACCGTCACCAGTGATGCCGGGTGTGGTCAGATAATAACACACTGTACATTTTTAACCAGGCAGACATTTCCACTTTGCTCTTGATTTTTTTTTTTAGGCTTCATTTCAACACGGATTTCTCTAAAAATCTGTTTTGTTGCTCAGTGAGCTCATGAAGCTAATTTTAAGTGAAGGCTAATGGCTCAGATCCTCGGATTAACTATGATTTGAGAAAGATTTTTTTTTTTTTTTTAACCAAATACATCATTCTGTAAAGGTCGATGCTTTGTTTGCAACAGGATGGGCTCCTTCTCATGTGTTTTTATTTCTGTATTGATAAGTTATGCTATTTTACTTAGTTTTACTTTAATGTATATAACATTTGCTAAGTGTCCCACAACATTATAATGTACGTGATATCTTGTGGGGTCCAGGAATTGAGATATTGCAGTCCAACCCTGCCCATCGTTCCACAGAATCAGATTCTTTATATAGTCTGACAACACACCCAGAGAAGAGAAACCTGTCACTGACATGTTTTGTATTGATTCTGTCTGCCTGACATTCAGATAGCCCTGTCTAGGGTTTCAGCACAGAGACAGAGAATGAGATGGAGGGACAAATATATATAGCGAGGAGGAAGCTCCCAGAGGGAGAGCAGCTGCTCAGCAGTGCAAGAAGATACATCTCGTAATAACAACATACTGCTATTGATTCCCGGTTTGAATGGGAGCATTGATTTGATTGAACAGTCATTACATCAAGGCCCATAACAGCCCTAATGTGATCAGACTAAAAGCATGTCTAATGCCATTTAGCCACAGATTTTTTTTGTGCATGTTGAAGATGCAGGGGGATGCTTAGCTTAGCTTAGCTTAGCATAGCATAGGTAATAGAGGAAAACAGCAGGCCTGGATTTGTTCATAGTTCAGAAATATGTCACTAATTAACATGGGTTACTTCTTGGTGCACAGCAGCCTGGAGCAGAGCCTGGACGTCACTCAGAGATTGTAAGAAACCTGCTGAGACCAGGAGGAGCTGCTGCACTGGGCCTGTTGGCTGAGACACACCTCCCCATAAACCACAAGCTGCTCTTACAGTTTGTTCATAGACGTAAATAAGAAAGACGTCATGGAAGAGTAGTGTTATGTTGGACCGCTGGATTTGCTGTTTCTGCTTGTTTCCAGTCTTTATGCTAAGCTATGCTAATTACCCTCTTTAGACTTATAGCACATGCAAGTGATGAGGTAAGAAAGCGAAACAGTTAAGTTCCCAATATGTCAAACTATTCCTTTCCACTACTTGCACCCATCAGGTCAGAGGTTTTAAACATTTAATGTTTCTGTATCAGGCCCCGTTAGCTCATCTTCAGGTTTTCAGTTGTGTTATTGTCAGCACCACATTTCCAACATTTCCACACCAAACCACGTGCAACAAATCCAGCGTAAATAAAATACCTGCAACAATGACACAAAATGCACGGACAGACCTACACGTCCAGGTTTAGTCATGTTCCAAGAAGCAGCCTTTCATGTCAGCGCTCGTATTAAATATATGGCAACACATCCATCCATGCTGGCAGGTTTTGAGGAGGCAAGTCCGCCTGCCTCTGTGTTGAACAGACTGTGGGATGTCACTGTAGCGTCACTAGGTTTCTTCTGCTCTGTTCCTGTCAAAAAACCCACAGGCCCACCCATCCAAGATGGCCTCTCTGCTTCCCACTTAGAGAAATAGATGGAGTGTTTAAGTGTTTTTGTCGAGTCAAATGGCACCAGGCAGATGACTGCATGCTATTACCATAATTTACCCTGATGCAGGCTGTCAGGGTGTATCATCAGCAGGTCTGTTTCCTGCCCTATGGAGCTTCCAGGAGCTTATAGACAGGTGTAGCAATCAAGTTGGTCTGTGAGGCTCGATGCAGGTTTAGATTGTTGTCTTAGTTTGACAAAGTTTTATTTGTTCTCCGCCTCAGTTTGTCACCAGAAAAGTTCGCTTCACTTTCTCCTCTCTGGTGACAGCTGAGGGGTGCTGAGTGGCACTCGTCCTTCAGTCTGTCTGTCTGTCCATCCCCACCTGTCTCTCTCTGCCAAAGCTTTCAGGGGCTGCCCGCACAAATCTGTCAGGCAGATGGGGGGCCGGCTTTTTACATGTCACTTGAGGGACGCCCAGGCAACACAATCTGCGGCCCACAATGCAGTGTGTTTGAACCTTGCGAAACCCAAATGGAGAATCGATGCAGTGCCATGCACAGCCCAGATTCTCTGAAGAATCCCTCCGTATCTGCCTGTCTGTGTCTACCTTCTGCCGGGCTCCTTTAGAAGAACTCTGCATCTTTTATTTATCCCTTGAAATAAGGCTGGACCCTGACGAGAGCATAGGCTGCATGCACAGACACTCGCTCTCACACACACACACATGCACACACACACACAAATGGGCCTCCTTCTGTTACCGAAAAGTCGGCAATTATGGAGAGAGAGGGGAGGGACAGTTGGGATTTGCATATGTCGTTGAGAGAAGAAACTACATCTCCCACAAGGCCCGGCGGTGGAAATGAACCAGCTGTCCATGGTTTGTAGATCAGATCCCATCCTCTTGATTACGAAATCACAGAATAATAAGGACCAAAAAGTTGTGGGCCACGCTGTTTGTTCCTCCTTTGTTGTTCCCTAGAACAGAAGTTATTTTGCTTCCGCTGCCTCCGAGCTGTTTGCCATGTGCCAATGTTTGGTGCACTGTGCTCCACTTGTTCTCCTTCTCACACAGAAAATCAGAAGGCTCCAGCCCTGCCCCTCCAAAGCTGTCATGTGAACTCCCGCCTTTTGTTTAATTTACATTTTGAGGCACAGCCCATCAATTCCCCCTCTTCCTGCTGCCCCCTGCCAACACCACCACCCCACCACACCAACTGGCTTCATCAAAAATGCAGAGTTCAAACTAATTAGTGACATTTGGCCATTTGTGAAACTTTTTCCTCTCCAAGCTCAGCTTCTGTCAAGCATGGCCTTATAGCTCATAGAGAATACTTTTCATCAGTGCGGGGAATCTGAACGCCATATAGCAGCGACAAAAAGCCGTTTCCACTTCTTCATCTATTCAAATCTGAGCGGAGATCTGATGCATTTTACGATACGCGATACCACGAAGTAATCAGGTGTGAATAAAACCAAATAACTGAATAAAAATCCCACGTTTTAAATTTCCACTTTGCATTCATCAAAATGCAGTAGTAGACTGAATGAGGATGTATTTATTTATTCATAGAAAGGATCCACATAAATATGAAGATGAGCAGCGATGACTGTTTGCGTGCGTACGTTTGCCTTTCAGCAGATTCCCAGGTTTGATTTTGTCATGAGCGACGTCTGTCTCGCTGATTAAAAGTAGCTCTCACTACGAAGGCAAACATCTGTAGGGACCAAAATAAGAAGATGACGACTTGAAAGCTTAATTACACAGACAAGTATTGAGGTTTTGGTAGCAGCAGAAGTGTAGAAGTGGAGACGACACTTCCCTGTGATCTGTCCGGTGCAGTGATGGCTGTGATGAGCTGCCTCCTGCCTCTTGCCTCCTGCCTCCTGCCTCCTGCCTCCTGCCTCCTGACTCTTGCCTCCTGCCTCCTGCCTCTTGCCTCCTGCCTCCTCCCTCCTGCCTCCTGCCTCCTGCCTCCTGCCTCTACCCTCCTGCCTCCTGCCTCCTGCCTCTACCCTCCTGCCTCCTGCCTCCTGCCTCCTGCCTGCTCTTCTTCAGTCACAGTACAGCTGCTGTGTGTATTATTTATTTCTACTTTGTTTTTAGCTTGAACATGTATTTCTTTTCTTGGCTAGTTAGACTTACATAAGCCCAGTATTGTTATTTAAAAGCCACGTCTCACATTTAACTACAGTAACACTAGATCACTTGACTGTGATTAGAGTCACCTGACCAGGAAGTTATATCCAGCTCTTCTTCATAGCATCGTTGGTTTGCTTTCATCTCTCTCATGAGTTTTTTTGGCTGCCACTGGGGGAGACAAACTTAATAATGAGCTTAGCGGAGCCACATGGGTGTCTGGTGGAGACCAAAAACGGAGCTAAAAGAATAAAGCATACAATAGTAATAGAAAAGAAACACGTCAAGGGGCTTCATGTATTAGTGGTGAAGAATGCTAATGCTTCTTCATGCCTCGTGCATGTGCCAATTAGGAAGACGTGCTTTTTTTTTCTTGCTGCCTCAAATGAACTGTTATTGCAGGTTTGAAGATACTTGCAAATGAATATTTTCTTTTGGCATCTGAGTAGGTCTATTTTGTATGAAAAAATACCTCCTGATGCTGCTGATAGGGCATCAAAACTACAAATTTACATCAGTAAGTTGCTGCTGATGTTCGTGAGGCGTGGATTTTCTAATTAAAAGATAAATTATCCAATATGTAGGATGAAACGCTTTTGGATTTTAACCGATGTTATCAGGATATCTTGTCCACTGCTGCTTATTTCTCCTCATGTTCTTCTGTTTTTCTTATTTATATTGTGTATGTAGTGTATATAACTCACCTCTTTAATTTATAGTTGTGTTTTCTTGCTTTTCTATTCTATTCTATTCTATTCTATTCTATTGTTCTGATAATTCTTTTTCAATCCATTTCTCGTGATTCCTGAAACTTAAACGGAGGTGTGGTCCTAGATGATCCAATTAAACAACAACAGGCTGCAGACAGATGAACAAATGCTGATCGCCTGTTTTTCTTGTAAAGTCAGAAAAAAGCATTTTCTAACGTGCCGCAGACATCTGACTCAATCACAGCGTTGTGTCTCTGCAGTTTTATCTCACAGGTGCCTAATTATTCACCAAGTCACAGCACTCCTCACGCTCCACTCATCACAAGTGAGTGGCATCCTGTCAAAAAGGCATCTTTGACCTCGGCGAACAGTGGCGCGCTGAAATGCACGCCGCTGTCAGCTTTGATTCGAGGGCGCCTTGTTAGCTTCCTATAGAACCTCTGAAACATTTCTCGAATTTAAAAAAAAAAAAACAGCAGCGTGGCTGCGAGGCTGAAAGTTTCTGCCAAACTTTCTTGTACTGCTGTGCATCGTGTAGAGTCTGGGTGTGAGGGGAGCACTTGAAAATGAGCAAACAGCAGAACACGGTGAGGAATGGAGCGGTGCAGGTGAGGAGAGGGGAGGTAAAAAGCTGACAACGTTAATATGGAACCAAAAGGAGAGTGCAACCTGGCAGTCACTCAAATCCTGCACCTGCACCTTTATAAAACAAGCTCTCCGGTGTGCTTCTCTGGCTCCCCCTCTCTCTCTCTCTTTTTGTTTCTCTCTCTCCCCTTCCCTTCCATGTGCCGTGGCTCGGGGCGTTGTCATTTTCGGCATGTTTTCTCTACACTGTGCACTCTCCGTGTGTGTTAATTGCGGCCATCCTTGGGGAGAGGGAGAACGATGAGGAGGACCTGTTTGAGAGCAGCCGTGCCAGGTTCTGTGGTACGACTCAGCGTGGAGCTACAGACACCTGGTCTGCCTGAAGGGCAAGAGGAAGGTAGACTTGCTTTTTCTCTTCTCCCTCCTTCTGCCCTCCCTTCGCTTTCTATTCGACCTCTCTCTCTTTCTTTCCCTCGCTCACTTTCACACATACTCTCTCCGTCTATGCTCTCCTCGAGCTTGGAGAAAACAGCTGCTGTACAGCCTGTGCACAGGCATCCCATCTTACCAGCCCAACCTATCCCATCAATCATGGCACACTACTTACCGCTGCTTGTATGGATGCAAGTGTGCTAGAAAGGGAGAAACTTAGAACTTTGTGGGTCAATGACTTTGAAACAATTCATCCAGGAGGCCCGAGGCCACCGTACCCGATGAAAACGCTTTATAAATTACAACAATACATCACTGACCATCCTCAGCAGCTCTTGAGCAAAGTTAGCCAGTCTGGAACAGGCGCAGGGATGCCCTCCGAACTCACCGACCAGATTACAAACATCGTTTAAAGGACAATTCTGCTTTATTACGAGTCTTATTTTACCAATTTGGGCCATTATTTCTTTGGTAATGATGAAAATGCACTCCCTGCAGTGATTAGTGAAACATGGCTGCATCCCCGCATCCCAACAATGAAATTAAACCATTTCATGTTGAGCTAAAACTAATTGTGAGTTCAGCTAAAACGTGACTAATAATCCCCCTGTTATTGGAAAACCACACCGCTGAGTCTCTGGAGGAATAGTCGGGACACAAATATCGATTCTGCTCTCTTAAAAACTGCAAGAAGCTGCCACGTAGTTTGTGGCTGTGCTGAGAAACACTTTGATAAATAACCCCCTTAAAACTATAATGTGCAGTTTTGTTTAAGCAATTACACAAATGAGAACTAATGCGTTAATTAGTGCTGGTGGGTGAATTTTGTTGCGTCTGAACAAAGCTAGGTATCTAAGTTTGGAGGGGGAAAAAAGTACGACTGTTCTCTGCAAGGTGAGTGCAATGTTATCAGAAGTAAACGTAATGATGGCAAAAATAAAAAGTTTAAAATGATATATATGTGAATGAAGTTAAATCAGGATGACTATTTATGATCAGTCTTGTCTCATAAGATTCTCTCAGTGTATTAAATATGATCCTACTTGCACAGATTCCATAACTTGTACGTGTGAATGATCATCCACGGAGACTCTCGGTTGACGTTACATCCGTAAAACCATCTCATCTGACATTAGGGCTGTTAATTGGTCTGGATGAAGCTCCGCTGTGATCTGTGTCTGTCACCACAGTGTGGCTTGGATTTATAGTCTGTGGCGCTTTGTCGCTTTGTCACTGCTCCTTGGCCTTTCCACTCAACTTTGACATTCACCATCAGCTTTGTGGCCATATGTGCACATGGTGGTTGAGTGATGAAAAAGTTGCCCGTTTTCATATTCAAGTCTGACATATTGAGGGATGGAAAGATGCTCGTGAAGTGCTTGTGGGCAAAGACAGTGACATACGGACACAGTTTCTGTCTCTCTCTCTCTCTCTCGGATACACATGCGCACACAACTCTTGGTCAGCAGCACAGATGAGTTCTGGGAAAACAAGCAGCTGCAGGAGGAGGAAAGGACCATAAGGCTGGACGGCTTGCCAAATTTCATCATCTATTATGGATTGCCTGAGATGCACACTCTACTGCAACCAGGGGCATGTCTCAGATTCACATGCAATCGCAAATCTGCGCGCACACGCATGCACATTCACGTGCACTCTTTCAGACGTGCTGCGGCGCTGCATTTCAGACCTCTGAACCTCCGGAGCATCGGTTCTGCTTTGACAGATAATGTGTCTGCAGGATGTCAGAATAATCTCCTTAGTTAAGTTTTATCCTCGGTAGAAATGAGGTTCAAGAGCAAAAGCGTTCAGTTTCTGTTTGACTGGCGTTTGTTTTCTTTATTACCTTGAAAGAAGTGATGTTTTCAGAGCTGTCTGTTTGCCACATAAAATCTACCAAACGGATTTTTATGAAGCTCAGTGGAGCTGGAACAGATATGATTTAGTGCAGATCTGGATCATCTTTTTTTTCTTTTTCTTTTGCCGGACAGGTCACCGGCCTTGACATGTCAACCAGAGGTACATGAACATGTACAGTACATGACTTCAGCATTTGATCCGTCTCACTGGTAGGATTTGCCAAAGTCTGAAGTGTTTAGATTCTACAGGGGCCTCAAAGTGAAAATTAATACAGAACAAATATGTCCAGACACACAATCATTCTCCAAGTGCAGCCAAACAACTGGAAGGACCACTTTACACAAAGAAACAGGAGAAAAAACACCCTAATTAGAGCTCATGCCAGATGTTAGGGAACCAAGACAATTTAATGATAAGTGGGCGAATTGTGGATAAACTTGTTGTGCTGCTACTGTGACAGCAGGCCCAATGAGAAGACAGATGAAACATGCAATAGGTGGGAGCTATAGATACATAACAGGCCGCAGTGAAAGCAAATTGTTCTCCACTATTGATGGGGTAATAAAAATGCCCTCTCGCTGATATTACCTTTGGGCGAAGTTACGATGTGTGATGGATGCTAATTTTTGCTAATTTGTAACTCAAAGTATGTTTATGGGAAAGCTTGTTTTACTTACCTTCATGTCACCATTAATTATATCTACCGAGCGGCTGTTTTATTGTTTATGCTGCTGCAACTCAGCTGCGCTCATTGTTAACCTTAAATTTGTGTACAAATCATCTGTCGCATTGATTCCTGTTGCTACGAAGCAACTAATGAGCGGAGTTTGTTTATTCCGAGTGGTGAGCTTGGTGCATTTGGTATGCTGAAGTTTGTGTGGCTCGGTCTCCTGTAGAATATCAAGCGTATCGCTGTGTTTATCCATGTCAGCCCTCACATAAAAAAAAAGGCTCAGTAGATAGTATATTGCCTTGATGACTAATGTGCCTGACACGTGACAGCTACAAGACAGCTGGAGCTCAGTCCACATATAGTAAATTCCCTGTAACAGCTGCTGTCAGACGCAGTATCTGATGTGGTTTTGTGGTGTTGTGCTGTCGGTGTCTGCTTGCTGTAAGTGATAACGTCAGAGCGCAAAATTCAACTTGCTGTGCACTCTGTCTTAACACAATAAGGAAACACTGATCAGCCATAATGGTAATATCGTATAGGTCAGTTTTTTACTGCTAAAGCTGTCGGGACGTGGACAAGGCGACCTCTGTGGGTGTCCTGGGACATCTAATACCAGGACATTGGTGGCGTGGGTTACGAGATAGGCAGTGCATCACAATCAGTCAAATTGGCATCTGGGAGTTTGAAGGCTGGGCCAAGACTTTGTCTCGTTGTCCTCAAGGTAAATGGTAAATGGTCACTTATATAGCGCTTTTATCCAATGCGCTTTGCAATGTGTTTCTCATTCACCCATTCCTCACACACCAATGGCCACAGAGCTGCCATGCAAGGTGCTGCCTGCCATTGGGAGCAACTTCGGCTTCAGCGTCTTGCCCAAGGACACTTCGACTGTGGAGGGGATCAAACCGCCAACCTTGCGATTGTGGGACAACCTGCTCTGCCACCTGAGCCACAGCCGCCCGTGGTGCTACGAAGCAGTTGCGGTGGTGTGGTGGTAAACATTGTCCTGCTGCTAACACGAAGAGCTGTGCTGGATCTACAGCAGTGATTAAGTTGGTGGTACATGTCCAAGTAACGTTATCATGAATGTTGGGACTCAAGGTTTCTCAATAGAACACTGGACTATATCAAGATGGTCAATGTTATTCACGTCACCTGGTGATATTGAGGCTGATATATACAAAATATATCCAGTTGACTACTCTCCATTCAGTCTTCTACGTCGCTGCGTCCTCGTGGTGTACATTCTCAAACACTTGTTGGTCTTGCAAGTTACTCGGTGCTTGCACTTCACAAACCCCAATCCCCCCCACAACCCACCTGTAGGCTTCACCAGAAGTGCTCGTTGGATGTGAAGCCCCGCCGCTCACGTCTCGGAATTTTCTCAACTCTCAGAAACCAACAGTCCCACATCCAGACCAGGTGTGTGGAGCCGAGGCGGCAGGTTTTCAGGGTTAGGGGCTTTCTAGTTTGCGTACGTGAGAATGTGGTCACGTTTCCCCCCCAAACGTTGCTGGATGTGATTTTATTAACTAGTTCTTCTTGAGCATAACTTCTGAGCGTCATTTCTTGTAGAGTTTATGCCCCCCTTTCTTCAAACTCTGAGTTTTGGTTTACGCTCGTGGCGACAATTCCCGACACCAAATGTGAATCACTTTTGCTTTCAGAGCTTCTTGAGGAAATGATCGCTTTTTGCTTTAGAGCTGCTTCAATTTCACATTTTTTTCTTGTAGGACTTTTTCTTCCTCGTCGTAAACAAGTCAGGAAGCGTTCCAGGCGATTTTAAGAATTCAGTTCAGTTTTTATTTAGAATTGGACGTTTCATTAAGCGGGACACTGAGGTGTGCGGCGTTAAAAAGACGCTTCAGGAGCTCACGTGCTCGTCCTGTGGTTACATTTCGCGGAGCGGTCTTGGCATTCTTGGTCCCATCTTCAAGAGGGGAAATGGGATAACTTGTTGTCGTGCGTGTTTGTGTATCTTTTCAGAGGGAACACTTTGGCAGGCACCATTACCGCCCAGCAGTAAATTGCCTTGTAAATTACAGTGCCGGGGTAATAAAGCCAGATTTGTATATCACCGGGAGTGGAGACTGTGTCTGTCTTGTAAATTTAATTAAACAGCAGGTGCAAAATCAGGTCATATGGCTTTGATGTGCCCCATGTGAGAATGACAACCAGACAAAGATTCTAATACGAGCGGCATTTACATATTTTTGCATGTGGCGGGCGGCTTGTACTGCCGAGGTAAGGGGGAGCCTCGCCGATATCACCTTGTACTGGATTACATTTACCCCAAATTAAAGAGGATTTAAATTAGTGTCACCTTCAACTTTAATAGATCTACAGAAAAAATGAATAGTTAAAAAAAAAGTCTCTTGTTTGTTTAGGATAAATGCTGAGATGATCAACACCTAGCCAAGACTCCAACACTTCCAGGCTAATTGGCTCTTATTCCCTGTACGTTGCACAACACCAGAATTAACCTGTTAGAATGCAATTAAAGTACTTCCCAGGAACTTTCATTCAACACAACTTAAAGCGCCGCCCGCCTGCAGAATCGTACAATCCAGCCAACTACGACTGACTGCGGTTTAATATAGATCTCCTTCAGGTTGATGTGCACTGGAGCCAAAAATCATCCTCTTATGGCCGTGCTTGACCTGTGACACTGTCAGCTTGCTGTCTGGGCTCCAGAAGGCCCTTCCCCGTACATCGGTTTGAGCTCGCTGCCAGAGAGCCTACCAACGTGTCAGCGGCATCAGTTGACCTGTCTGCAACACCTTCGCTTGTTTCTTTTCTGTTTTTTTTTGTTAGGAGGAAGTGGTTGATAATTACCACCTAGGATGTAGCCATCTGTGCCGCCCTTTCACGGCCTGTTAAGCTCGCTTTTCAGAAAGTTTACTGTTGACAGAGGGCACGCGAGAGGAGTGAACGGCAGAGCGTGTTAAAAAGACTGCACACTCAAGCAATATTAAAAGCAGCGCTAAGGAGCTGATTTACAGGCGCTGGGTGGAGGAGGAGGAGGAGGAGGAGGAGGCGGCAAAGGGGTCGCTGCTGAAGTAGGGAGGGGAATGAGGAGGAATTGTTGAGGTTGGGTAATGAACTTGTGCAGCAAACGTAATCCTGCTAATGCACATGTATGCATGAGGGCCAGACAATGCGGGGAAATATTTCATTGTGGTTTTTTTGGCAGATATTTTCTTTTGCAACGTCATTTTATAGATCGATTTAAAACACGTGATGTAGAATTAACATCAAAAACGTCGCTGTTGCACGAGGAAGATGGCAAACCGTTCAAAGTTAAACCATCCGAGTTTGTTCAGCCTTTAAGTTGGATTTATAAGCCACAGTGACCACACGCGAGTTCGCAGCCTCGTATCTCGCTCCGCCATGCACACTTTCCTCTTGTTCCAGCTCTGTAACTTTTCATCAGACCCGTCCATCACTCAGAGCTGCCTATTGTCATCAGCCATGAGGGACACCTGTGTTTCTGCAATAAGGCAGCAGTTATCATCAAGCTGTCGGATATCTGTCACCGCGGAAGGATCTGCGCGGAAACCTTCGCTGTCAAAACCTGTCAAATTTCACTGAGTCTTTAATGAGAAAAAGCCAAGTTGAAACCACAGGCGCAGACATGTGTGAGTGTGTGTGTGAGTGTGTGTGAGGCGGCGTGAGAGATAGAGCAGGCTGAGGGAACAGGTGCATGGCTGGAAGCTGTGGTGGTGGTGGTGGTGGTGGTGGTGGTAGGAGCAGCGGAGGCTCGGCGCAGTACGTCATCTCTGATCGCTGATGATTCCGGTCCCACTAATCAAACACACATCAGCTGCCAGTGACTAAAAGACGCATGACTGACGTTACATAAAGAGCAGTGGGCTGGAAATTGATCCAGCTCCATTTCAACAAACTTCATGTTAAATTTACAGTCAAAAGGAATATTTTTTTCCTCCCCGTAGCCTCGGGTGTTTTTATAAAAATCAATTTGTGAGCCGTGCAAAAAGAGAAAAAAAAGTTTCTTGTAAATGTAAACCGACCCGACTATCCCCACAGTTACCTGGTGATAATCAGCTCGCTTCTATCTGACTATGCATTCGCTGCAAACTGAATCCCTGAGGTCTTCGCTGTTTTCAGGTATGTCATCGTGACAGAAAACAGAGGTTGCTAAACTTCCCCGCGGCCCTCGACAGCCGTTATCCTCAGCAGGCAGGCCTTCCGTCCCAGCAGGCCTTTCGGAGGCCAGGTGAGGAGGCTCAGGTGAATGACCCCAGGCAAACTTCTCCCAGATACAACGGAGAGAAAGGAGGGAGAGGAGGGAGAGAGACAGACAGGAGGCAAGTGGAATCAGAAGAAACCCAAACAGTGGGAGAGGAAGAAATGGCATGAGGTGGATGACGGGTGGAAGCAGGAGAGACGGCAAACTGCGATCCAAACTGACGCTGACAGTTGACGTTGTGCAGGAGCCTCTTGTGAAAATCAACAAGGAGTGACAGAATAGTATTTAACATTCTGGCGGAGCGGTCCGGGAACAGCGCTAAATGGAAAGTCCAGGGAACGTTGTCGTAGGGATGTGATTGTGTTTCACCAAACTGTGTTGTTGTTACTGGAAGAACAATGAAACAGGAAAATGTCTTTTAGCGTTCTCTTTACGTTGATTATTTACACCAAGCAGCCAGTTAGCTTAGCATAAATGCTGAAAATGGCTAACCTGGATCTGCCCCTGACCAAAGGTTTTCTAGTTGACTCGTCATCACATGTTTATGGAATTCATTTCCATCCATCCATCCATTATCTATCCATCCATGAGGCAGGTTCACCTGGACAGGTAACCAGTCTATCACAGGGCTACATAGAGAGACAAACACTCACATTCACACTTACGGACAATTTCGAATCACCAATTAACCTCAGCATGTTTCTGGACTGTAGGAGAAAGCCGGAGAACCCGGAGAGAACCCACGCTGCACGGGGAGAACATGGACTCAGGACCTTCTAGCTGTGAGGCGACAGTGGTAAATGTACATTTTTTGGGGGCATAAAAAAAAATGTCTATAGACAGAGTTTGTTTTAAGTAGCACTCCCAGCACTGTGGTACGTTACAGAGAAATACAAAACCATAATAAAAAATAAAAACGAATAAACTTGAAGCGAGTTGCAGAGACTGAAAAACCAGCGAGGAGACTCTCTGAAGCCCAGTAGTGCACATAGCAAGACTGCAGAAGAAGGCAGGCCTTCACTAGTACACCAGAGCACCCTGCCTTAAGAAGCTAACACAAGAAAGCTGCTTTAATGCTGCCATCAGTCAAAACAGACACGTAGCTGCAGTGGTGTCCAGACCATTGCATTGGAGGGACCATCAGAAAGTCCATCAAGCCGCCTTACCGGCCCTGTCTGGGTGACTATTATTCTAGGGTGTGCATGAGAGTGTTCTGGGAGAGGCTCAGTGAGGCCCACTCCAGCCGGTACCGGCCACCAGGCCTACATCTTATTTTGTGGAAACAAACCTGAGTGTGCATGCCTCCTTCCTGGGGTCGTCCTTTACCCTCTGAAACGATCGCACACTTTGGATTTCCTGCACAACATGTTCAGTTACTGTCCAATCACCAGCCAGCCATGTAAAGGTCACGGCGTGACGGACTGCTGCCGCTACCTGTGGAGGTTTTTTTTTCTTCCTGTATCCAACTAACCAGTGAAACGGAGTCCGCTCATCGACTGGGCCGAGTGCGAGGAGGCATCCCGAGTCCAGAGGTCAACAGCGTCTGTTTATTGCAGACGGCATCCTCTGAGTGGAAACAACACGTTACAGTTCTGCAGGATGGTTTCTTGGCCGTTCGCAGTGACTTCCTGGATCCTCTCTTGTTTGCTTGGCAACCTCAGAGTAATAACAAGGCTGCAAGAAGGCATTGTGGTTTCTGTGCAAATTAAACAAATATCTCCTGTTGACTACTGAGCTGCTAGCTCAGACTAGCTGCTTCCCACTTCTGTGTTCAGTTGACCATCTCCTGACTGTAACCACAGATAGACACAACAGAGTTATCCGACTTCTCATCTAACTGGCAGCTAGAAAGCAAACGTGTTTGCCAGAATGTTCTTATTCCTTTATGTCAATACTGTAATACGTTCCAAATGTCCATGTGCTGAGACCTGCTCTCCAGGACTTTGTCTTGTCACAATCTAAGCAGGTCATTGCTCGTATTTCCAGACATACATATGTATGTCCTTTTTGTTGATTTGACAGACCAGAGTCCATCTTGCTGAACCACGGGAAGCTAATGAGAGCTAATAGGTGTCATGGGCTTAAAGGACCCTGAGCAATGCAACTGCATGCTGGGATAAAATAGATCAGAGGCGGGACCCTGTCATCTTATGTCAGTCACTGGCTGATGTACAATGGCCCCTGGTCACAATTAGAGTCCTGTATGCTTTGTGCAAGTATGAGAGAATGCACATGCCTAATATTAACCCTTCACCCCCATCGAGAGCTGGCGGGGAGCTCTTAGCTGCTAATGTCAGAGTGTGTTTACTCCATTCTTCCCTCGGTGGGGCCGAGCGCTGCCTGTCAGCGTGACATGTCAGGACGGAGGGGAAAGCCTTTAGAATAGGTAATAAATGCTCAGTGGGACAGAAAGCAGCACACGGTTGTATGTTGTTGTGCACTGAGCGGCGTTTCCTTCCCTCTGTGGCGAACAAACGAGGGCGCTGAACCGTGCAGAATGAATGATTTATCCCACTGTTGCTGCTTCGGAAATTTGTGGCAGCTTTCGAAAAATGTGCAATAAAACGTAGAGACGGAGCTTCATCTTAATCTCACTGAGCTCGATGTGTCACTTGGCTTTTGATTTATTTAAAGTTGGTGGTTATTGACGGACAGGATGAACCGTTTAGCAGCACTCTGGTTCCCTCTGCTGGCAAACAGGTTCACTATCAGGTGGATGTAAATGTAGTTTAGTCTTCATGTTGTGCATGGTGCAGATAGAAATACACCAAACAATGCCTGAAGGAATCACTAGCTGATTAATCAGTTATTAACAAAGCTGTGCTAAAACTATTTTGACAAACAAATAATCATTTCAGTAGTTTTTTTTAAGCAAGAACACCAAACATTTGTTGTTGCTGTCGAATATGAGGCCGTTTTCCTTTTTTTTAAACCTTGCAACCTGAATATTGTTGAATTTTAGCCTGTGGTTTGGACAGAACAAGACATCTGATGCTTTAAAAATACTTTCTGACGTCTTGTTCACTAAATAATGTATCAGTTGAATGAAAAACAAGCTAATCGCAGCAGAATATGATCATTAATTGAATGAAGAAGGTGTTTTAATACGTAGTACATTCCTTTTCTCTCATACTTAGACGACGTGCTGCAGATCACGAGGCAGAACCTTAATGAGCTTTTAGCCACTGACTCACACAAGTCGTCACTTTAACTAATGTTTAACTTCACGTCTGTGTTTTTAAAGGTTCCTTCTGTGCACACTGACTTCCTGGAGACACGTTTGTGTTCGTCTCCGTCGGCTATAACTGAATTAGTTTGGAGAGAACTCACGAGCATGAGGTCATGAGATGAATTTTAGGGGTCAGAGGATAATTACTCGTTTAGGAAACTCGGCTACACGTGGTTCTGTTTATTTTTCAGACTTTTCTTTAATTCCAGCTTTTGTCCTGAATAGTTTCCATCTTGTTCGACTCAAATAAAACACTCAAATAAGGAAATTAAAGCGCTTAAACGTTGCTTCAAATGCTGGCAACCACTGAACTACAACAGGATCATTTTCTACATAATCTGAATATTCAGATATTTTATGATGCGCGGACACGTTGCCCAGTTCTCTATCAAGAGTCTCATCTGTACTTTATAATAGACACCAGAGCCGTTATCCAAGTTATAGTCACTCACAAAAAGACCTCCGACCGTCGTAAGGTTTCCGACGCTCTGGCCGTAGCGTAAAGCCTGAAAGGTTAATAGTTGTTGAATGGTTGGTAAGTACGGAGCAGCGGAGGAGAGGATGCTGATGGGGAGCAGGAGGACGACTTGGCAGCAGGGTGTTGGACGGTGAAGCCGGAGCCGACCAGCCTGATGGGCCTGCAGCCAGCACACGTGTGATAGCAGAATCTTGTGTTCTATACAGAGCAGGTGCAGAGGCCTTGTCTCTTCTCTTTTCATCCATCCCTCTCCCTCTCTCTCTCTCTCTCTCTGAATGCTGCAGCTTGGCTGTCTGTCTCCGGTTTCTCTGAAGGTTCGGCTCTTTGTCTTCCAGGTGATGCACTCCTCCCCGTCTCTCCGTCCATCTCTCCCATTTCCATCCCCGCACCTCCTGGCACCCTCCGCCCGCATCATACTTCATTTGCTCCAGATAACACATCAGCTTCAGCGCCCATCCGCAAACCCTGTCACCATGGCGCCCACAGATGGTAACTTCCTGTGGTCCTGCCCAGTGATTGGTGGAGAGACTTCCAAACAGAGAACAGCTGGTGAGGGATGATATATCACCGAGCGTTTGCACTTTCATTTTCAGGGTTGTCTTGTTAATGCTCCCAATCCAGCATCTGGCAGGAAATAGACACAAAGGCAGAGAGAGGGAGAGAACAACCTGTTCTTTGGCAGACCTTAACAAAAGGCTGACACATGTCTGATGAACACAAAGAGCAGCAATGAAACAGACAGAACAGACAGAGCCGCCGCGAATATGAGGGAAAGATGCTCGACGCAAGTTAAACAAAGGCGAGATGAGAGGAAGAGAATGGCTTCGACAAAAGGTCATTGTTAGGAGGAGAAAAAAAACAGCGTTTAGAAAGTCACTGGGTCGCTCGAGTTCTTCATCGGCCCGGACAGGAGGATCAGAACAATTAAAGATGAAAAAATGTGTTTTAGTCTCGTGATTAGCGACTAAATCACGGCTCGTTTTTTATCTAATGATGGATTTCTTTAGCTGTGTGTTGCTAATAGAAACAAACACATACAATTAAAATATTTTCTTTTTTTTTTTTTTAACTACTAATCATTTCCAGACTGCTTTACAAATGATAATCTCTATTTTAACTGATTATTTATGCAAATCATCTCCTACTTCAGGTCTCCTTCTAATGAACAAACAGAAGTACACACTCCAAACACCAGAGGGCGACATTTCTCAACCTAGAGGGCCACAGGAGACGTTCAAGGTATGTTTGTTATGAACAGACCCTTTCCAAAAAATTACAATATCGTGGAAAAGTTTGTTTTTTCCCCCCCATAATTCCATTCAACAAGTTAAACTTTCATAGATTATAGATTCAGGGCCCATAGTTTAAATGATTTAAAGTATTTATTTGTTTGTTTTTTACATAATTTGAGCTTCCAGCTCATAAAACCCACAAAAACAGGAATTCAAATAATTAGAATACTGTGAAGAAATCACCGTTTACTTCTCAGTTCTATGAAAGTTTAACTTCTTGAATGGAATTATGGAAATAAATAAACTTTCCCCTGATATTATTATTTTTTGGAAAGGGTCTGTATGTGATGACTTTTGGTGCAAATCAAAGACGAGAACAGAATCACAAAAAACAACAACCTTTAATACCTGGTGTCACAGTGTTAGTGGAGCTGTAGATATACGGAGATGCCGAGTCTAACGTTGTACAGAACTGATTCAAATATGCCATCTTACAATATGCCGGTATCGTGGTCGCTTCACTTAGAGACACCGGTTTTAACTTCTCTAAAATGTTGCGTACAGACAACAGTTCCTCCACTTCACCGAGGCGACTGATCACTAATCAATAACCGATCGACCAATCAGAGTTCCGCTCTTTTAAACAGATAATACAAATACACAAACTAGGATGTAACATGAGTGTAAAAAAGAAAAGAAAAAACAGAAACAGACACATGAAACCGGCCTCCTGAACACAGGCAGGCTGGTGTGTTATATGGCTGAACATCGAAACGCATTTTATAAACAAAGAAAATGGAAGAAAACAAACAAACAAACACCAGACGACCGAATGATGTCAAAGCTACCATTCCAAAGATCTTTAGAGGCTACAGTATTGTAATATTGAATATGTAGAAGTCAGAGAAAAATCATGCAGCTTCATCTCTGGACACAAAAAATATAAACCGCTGCTCAGAACCCAAACGAATCTGAAGGGAAAGTAGATCTTTTAGTAAAACAAAAGTTCAACATCAGAACTCAAACAATCCCGTCCTCCGACACCTGCGCCGATGATTCATGCGTGTGATGCGGTAACGTGACCCTGAAGAACGAGTGAGGATGTGACGCTGCAGCGATCGGAGCGTGTCCTGTTTGGCCCTTGTGTTCGTTGCATAACCTGTTCGGTAAAGAAGCGGCCAAAACCGGCGCCTGCTCCACACTTTGACCATGTTTTGGTGTTTAATTGAACATTTTACTCTTTTTATTCTTGACCCCTGATGCATCAAATTGAGAAAAAACGTCTTAAAAAGTACAATTCTATGTATTCTGTTGAGCTGACATTGATTTTTCTTTTTTTTTCCTCCATTAAAAACAGCAGGCACCAAACCACACACGTCACAGATCATATCAAGAAGTAAAACAATGAAACCCATTTACAGTGCAGCGTAAAGAAGCATTAAAATATCTGTTGTGTTTTTTTTTTATCTCTCCACCCTGTAAAAACTGTTATACGTTACAAATACATGGTCAAAATGCACATACGTTAGACAGCTCAGTTTCCTCGTCCCTTCCAGGAAATCTGCTTGGCACGATTGTCATAAAAACAACGAAAGCTTCGGGAATTCAACAACTTTTTCTTTTTTTTTTTTCTTCTTTTAAGGGATAGAACGTAACATCAAAAGGTAGAAAATGGATCTGGCTTCGATATCAAACCGTCATGCTCGTACAGGAGGTGAGGTCAGTGAAAGCAAGCTACGGGTAAAGCACTGGAACTTTAAGGCTACTAAAAATCATTAGAATCACACTGAGCTAAATTTTGCAACGACAGGTGGGAGTTGCAGATGTTGAGCTACTGTTTAGCTTCGATTAGCTACTCTTGCTAACTACTGACCGCCTTTGTTGTTGTTGTTGTTGTTGTTTTTTTTGGTAACTGTAGCCACACTTGTCATGAAATGCTACATGAACACTGGTGAGACGCACCAGGAGGGGAAGGGATGGAGCTGATGGCTTATCCAACACACTGGAATGGCAAAACTTAAACCGATCAGAAAGACCTTCCTAAAATAAATGGTTAAAAATGCTTTTTCCTTCTTTTCTTTAAAATTAATTAACTGTAAAAAGGAAATTTAGGACAAATAAAGACAAAAAAAAAAAGGCCAAATTCTGTCCTGCGAACCTCGAAGACGAATAAATAACAGGTGTGATGAAGGTGTGATGGATATTCGCTGACCTGTTCCCTGATTAAATTAAAGCCATGATATGTGTCGTGACATTCTGCAGCTCGTGGTTGTTCTGACCGATCGATAACCTCACAAGAACGGTAATGTACAAACTTGCATAGATAAAGTGATATAGTACAGAGCAGCTGGATATTCATGTGCCCAAAAGTTCTCTTTTTTTTTTTAATATATATATTTTTTTCTGACGTCCCTGCAAGGATTAGCTGCTTGTTGTTGGAGGTCTAACTACCAACAGAACGAAACGAAACATCGACACTCTGACCACTAACGTATGCAAGTTTGCAATTTCGGCCAGCAGGTATTCGTTAAGTCTCTCGGAGCGGGAGCGCCGATCCGGGTTCAGGATGTGGATCAGCTCCTCCTGCTCAGAGAGACTCAGAAAATACAAGCCCTAGGTTACACAGAACATCACTTTAGGATTGTTTTTTTTCTTTCTTTTTTTATTTTTATGGCTATTAACAGAGTGGCATATGGATGACATCATAGAATCATCTGAATATAAAGGGCTTCACTGACTGTAATGCTTTAAAAATGCCTTTAAACCTGCTTTCCCTGGGATTATTTGGATTTAACTTTTCACTTTTTTTTTTTCTTTTTTTAATGCACAAGGGGGGAAATGCCTGATTTTGGCTATTCTCAATTTAAGGCTAGTAATTTCTATTTGGCTAAACCACCACCGAGGGACTGAGAATTACAGGACTGACATCTCTTTTAAGTGACGTATTAAAATGGCTCCACAACATGTGGATACAAAGTTCGATAGACTTTAAATTGATGCTGAACTTAAAGGGGAGCGCCACTCGAGTTTCAAAATAAAAGTATGTTAATAACTATCTGGAGGTTTTTCAAAGAAAATCCATCAATAATAATAATGAGGAAAAAAATAAGATTTGAAAACATAGTTATTCTAGTTACTGTTTGTTATTTTATCACACACACACAAAAAAATGGGATTTGAGTGGCGATCCCCTTTAATACGTCTGCGTAGTTGGAAAACACTCTAAAGTACGACACATAGACACTACTCTGAGCACGGTTCTATTAAAAGCGCGAGATTATAAAACATTGACATCATCAGGAGGACGTGCTGTACATCGAGCTGAGAGCGACGGTGGCCTCCCATCTCTACCTCAGTCGCAGACATGACGGACGAGTCATGATCCGTGTGCAAATCGAGTGAACACCAAACATGCGTGGTGCGACTCTATTATGCTACTGACTGAATCTGTAGAGCTACATCGAGTGTGGCGGCGGCGGCGGCGGTGGGGGAAAGCTTTTTGTTGCGTACGACGAACCAACGAAACACAGCGAGAAAGTAAAAAGGTCTTTCCAAAGGTGGCTCCTGCATGACGCCGTCCATACAAGAGAAAAGCGTTTCTCAGCGTCGCTTCTTCGTTCCTTTTCAAAGACCTGCTAAAAATGCGACGCCACGGCAGCTAAAGGCCGGCTGACGTGGTGCAGACGTCCTCCGTATCCCCACAAACAGTGGTCCCTAAACAAGTCTGACCTCCGCCGACCCTCTCTCCAGCCCCGTCGTGTCGGGGTCGCTTCTCCTACCTCGCCTCCCCTCATGCAGAGCGATGGATCCCAAAGCGGCTCAGGCTGGTGCAGGCTCAGCCCAAAAAAATGAAGCTCTCAAAGCTGGTGGGAGGAAAAGAATGTAAAAAAAGGGGTGAAAAGGACAAAAAAAGATGGCCCATCCTTGGAGCGGCTCTCCGCTCCAACTCCGATGGCGTGCTTAGGTTGGCAACGGGTCGTCATCGCCTTTGCTGCACTTGCACTTGCAGCAGAGGACGATGGGAGTGGCCAGGAGGAGGAAGGGGGAGGCAACGAGCAGGAGCAGGCCGAAGCCGGCGAAGATCCCCACAACCTGCAGGGAAAAAACACATTCAGTCATTTAAATGCAACACAAGTCCTGGTGTAGCCAAACTGCATCAATACCACCCACTAAAACAGCCCACATTAGCAGAAACTAGCAAATTACCAAACTAATTATGATTTTTTTATAATTGTGTACAATTCTGCCAACAGTTGCAGTAACACGTGTCGGCCAGCAGAGGTCACCCAATTCCTCAAAACATTATCTGTCATCATGGTGGTTGTAAAACGCATCAGAAAGCTGTGCAGTGAATAAATGGTTTCTCTTTATGACCTCCTCTCCGGGTGTTTATACCGTAACAACCGAGCATCTACTGGAGTGCTTTGACGGAAAACAAAACTGGACAAAAAAAACATGAGAGGAGAGATAAAGAATAATTTAACTCTGTTATGTGCAGCCTTTAGCAACAAAACACATCCATCTGACCAAAAAAAGAACTGTTTTAGTTCATAATCTGCCCTGTTTGTGTGAAATTACAGAAAACTAGCTGCGTCACGGTTACACAACCGACTGTGATTGACGGTGACACGGTTACTAAACACTGACCTCCTGACCTCCTGAGGAGATCAATAGGTAGAAGCTGAAACAGACTCATCCTACACTAATGATAACTATTCTAACTTTTCCTCCTCTTAGCCATGCTGTGGTTTATTTTGTAAGCTGTACAGTTTATCATACTATTAAAAAGAAATACAGTATAGTGGATCATAAAACCTGCTGCTGCATCTCCCAGAGCAGCGCAACCAAACGAAGGTATTTATTTACTCATAAAAAGCTCATCCGTGACTTCTGTCGCTCGCTGAGATGGTTCAGAGTAAAATCAAGTTATATAATCATGCAACTCTCAAATCAAGCGTCGCAAAAGGATGGTTACAGTCGAGCAGCTGCTTTTTAAATCAGTGGGGAAGTTATATAACGGACAGTAAACAGGTTTCTGATATTCTGGCGACGGTTAAACCGACGACTGGTGCTGTTCTGATATTACCAAACAAACCTGAAGGATTTCTGTGTACTCTTAAGAGGAAGGCAGGTTATCTGATTCACCACACGGTGGCGCCAGACGACCGCGAATTCACAGCCGACAAAATGGAATACATAACAAGCAGTCACATGCAACAGTGACTTATAATAGCACAAGGCTGTTCCTCCTGTTTTCAGGGCACAAAGACAGATTTTTGGGGATCACTCCGAGGCCACTTTCTGCTCGTTATTAGAAACCCTCGTTACATGCTGTTGTTCAGCAAACAGGCCGTCCTGTCCCAGATTCCCGGTTCGCTCTCCCTGACGGATCTTAATGGTGCTTTCATGTTGAGGACATGACCTTCCTCCTGAGTGATATTATGACTCCGGCGGACACGCAGGCCTCGTGTCGTCAGATACGACGAGGGGGAGAGAGGAGATGTTTTTTGCGGGATAGCTTTGCCCTGGTACATGGTGTATTTATGAGGGAGGCTTTTTAGCTGTGAAGGAGCAGAGAAAGGGGGTGAAATGAGGAGAGCAGGAGAGAGACAAAGACACAGAGAGCGGCGAAGCTATAGCTGGCTTCCACCAGCCCCACTGTAATCATATGACTCAGCCTGCCCCACTAGGCAACAGATGCCAGCGTGTATGCTAATGCTGACAAAATAAGTATGTTGTGGAGGGGGACATGCCGCCTCGCGTACAGTCTCTGGCCGAGGAGATATGTTCTGGAGAAATCTGGAGACTGTCTGTCCGAGTTAAACACGTTATCACATGTTGGGAAGCACACGTCGCGTCCGATCCTCCTGCATCATTTCACGTGTGCAGATCTGCACGTCACATCCAATCATTTATGTGTAATCTGTCATTTTATTTAGTTACCTGGAGGTGAAGAAGAACCTCGGTTATGTAAACCCTCCTCTTTTTTTTGACAGTAAAAGGTGCACATAATAGGCTTAGCTGGAAGCAGCAGGACACTGACCAGCACACACTTGTCATCGCACGCGGATCAAGCTGTTCTTTTTTTTTTTTTCCTATTGTGCCGTCAAGACAACGTCGCCGAGCGCGTGGCGAGCCAACGGAGGAGAAGAAGCAGAACCGGCGAGCACGTGTCCGGCCGCATGCTGCAGGGGGGAGGGTCGGAGAGGTGGGTGTTCTCACCTGTGTTCTGTGCCAGATAACAGACGCCCTGGAGTGGCCCAGTTTGTTTCGACAGGGTCCTTTGTCATAGTGGATCAGGAGAAAGTCATCCTGCCGCGTAAACACACACACACACACACACACACACACACACACAGATAAAGACTGACCATTAGCAGTCTGAAACACACGGAGGCTCTTCTGAGGAAAATTGCTTTTTAAATGACCACCGTGGTCCGATTACACAAGACACCCCGGCTCATAAGTCGCCCTCATCCTAGTTCAGCTGAGGTGTCATTTTCATCAGTCTTGTGATGAATTTAAAGAAAGAAGAAAAAAAACAAATGCATATTATTCTCTTCTTATCAACGCTCAAGGTTAAGCTACAATTTCCTGGTAATGAGCGATACTGCTGTCACGGGGAGACAAACGAGGTCCCTATCTGTGATTATCACAGTGAGCAAACAAGGTGTCGCAATATTAAACCGCAGAGCGAAATAAATGCAGAATTTTCCTGTTTTGTTTTATTTATTAAGGAAAAACAAAAGCTCCAACTCACATCCAGGGACTCCAGACAGTACCAGCAGAAGGCATGTTTGCAGTTCTTGCACATCATCTGTGCACAGCCCTCGTCCCTCTCGATGTAAACTTTGCATTTAGGACAGCGCTTGATTGGTGCGTCATCCTCTTCGTTCTTGTAGAAAGAGCTGCACAGAGAGAAAGAGAGAGTTTTCATTTCATCTAAAATCATTCAACGTTCGCTCCTTTGGCTCGACAGGATTTTATGCAGCTTTGGTTCAGGAGTGGAATAATTCTCCTAAAAACCACTAAACGGCCTTGAATTCCCTCCCAGACGCTTATTTTTTTTGTCCTGTTCGTGTCAGCTTTCCTGTATCCATTTCACCTATTTTTGTAAAGTGCTGACTCTATGAAAACCTGGGGGTGACGGGTCTCTGTCATTCTGGGCAGCGTTCACAGACTAAAAAAGCAGAGCAAATAAGCCCATTTGTTTCCAGGCTGGCTCTCTGAACGTGCTGCGCCTTTGAGCGAATTAAAGCCCATTTCGAACACCTCCGCCGCCTCCTTCAGCTCGCGTTTGGCAGCCAGTGAGGAGCTGAAACACAAGACTGCACTGAAGGGAAGAAGAGCACGAGATTGTTTTTTGTTCTGCCGTTAGACCAGTACTTTGCAGCGGCTGGTAGACGGTTGAAAAATATTTATACAAGGTGCAATCAAAAAGTTCAGAGTCTGCTGCCTGTGCACAGGGATGGAGCGCTGCCCGGTGGAGCAACAGGTGCGAGCAGCGCTCTGCTGAGTCAGGAATCCACGTTATGCTGTGTGATCAACACAGGGACCATGTTAGGGGCATTTTTCTCTTTTTAAATTTTACTATGAAGCAGCAGAAGCAGCTCCATGTCAGAGGAGCAGGCCCGGTATGACCCGGCCTTTATGCTTCTACAGTAATGACCCGGAGACCAAGCAGCAGTCCTCCCAGTGAAGACATCCTCCAAGACGGAGACCGTGAGTCACGTCAGGAGCACGCCAGCTTGTCGTTGTGTTTGACACTGATGGGGTTGTGCATCGTCCCCGAGGGTTCGACTGTCAGAGTTCTACTGTAGCATCCTGCGGCGCCGGAGGGGGAGCTTTTGCCCGCACATGACCCTAAATGTGGCGTGACTGCATTCGGATGCTCTACCACAAAGCAGCAACTCGTTTTTTTGGCTGCACCGACACAGTCGTCACGCCACACCTGCCTCACTCACCATATCTGCCTCCCTACGACGTCCCCAAAATGTAATTAAAGCAGACGGGTCGCGGTTCTAACGAGCACGCGCCGCAGATGGTGCTCACAGAACAGGACTTCTGAAGAGCGGCGAGAGCGTTTGGAGCAGCACAAGGTGACTACGTCGAGAGCAGCCAAGTTTAAATCTGGTTTTGAGCTTTTTAGGAACAGACTCAGGTTTTTGATTGCAACCCGTGTGTCTGGGGAGAAAACACTGTCGTGGAAATGGAATTCATTTGTGTAAAGAACCAAAACTACAGAACAAGAGCCTGTTGAACTTTTAACTTATATGCATCAGATACTGGAGAAGAAATTCAAATGAGGAGGTTCAGGATTTCTCCGGTCGTCCTCCTCAAATTCAAAGAATCAAGTTCTCAAAGACATCCTTGGCGTGAACAAGTGTAGTTCAAACACCGAGGCTCTGTACAACTAAGCGCGGACCTTTTAATCCCCCGCTAACCCTCCCTCCAGCGTGGCCTCTGAGCTCGGCCCTGAACCTGTGCAGGTAGAGGAAAGCTCTGCGGAGCTAATGACGTTTCCACAGTAAGAGGATATGGCCAGGAAATAGGTCAGCCGTATATGTCTCCAGGAAGCCCTCCTTTACCCTCGCAGGCCAGATCCCGGATCCTTAAAATGAATAATAAACCCATCTCAGCTGCTTTACTGCAGTTTAGTTTCGGCAGATTGTTTTATGTCTACCTATTAATTTGCGCCGGGGCTTTGGCTGACGTACAGCTGAGCAGCAGAAGGACACGCCGGAGGAATCCTGCTGCACACTGACAAGTGGTCCTCAGCCACAGTCAGGTGGGCCGAGCAGGAGACGGAGGTTGCGACGACTGTATTTGTGGGATAATGAGCATCATTTCCAGGGAGTGTGTTTGTAGATGAGGCCTTACAGCTGCTGATTCTGTCACAACATGCCAAAGCCGAATAAAACATCGTTTTCAAGAGCTCGTTGAAGGATGCTGGATGATGGAAACACTTTCTTATTTTACTAAAATACTGCTGAGATGTATTATGTTTAACTGAGGATGCAATTATGTGATGAAATCCTAAATAATTGTGTGTAAAAGTTATATTACTTTCTTCATCAGCTGAAGAATGTTCTTGATTATGCACCATAAAACCTCACTGTCAGAGAAATCAAACTAAAGCAGCAGTACCTGTTCTCTCCTGGTAGGAAGGAGGTGATGGGCAGGTTGTTCTCCTGGCAGGCCTGCCCGGGGTGCCAGTTGGCCTTGCAGGCCGAGCAGAACTCGAGGGCACATACAGCACACTGGACCAGCTGGGGCAGAGCCGGAGAATCTGCTTCTTTCAGTTGGCACACGGCCTGGCAGGTCGAGGAAGGGCACCACGTCCGGCACGGGTCCAGCAGCACCTCTGACGGAGCAAAGTAAGCGCCTGGTCAGGGATAGTTGCACTCCTAAAGGTTCATTTCAGCCAAATGGGTAACCGCCCAGTGGTTCATTAATCCACATTTTCCAAAAACATCTTAACTTGAGCGTCAGAACCTGCGTGCGACGGGGTTTTTATGCACGAGGGCAATCGACTGACCTTCGAGGTAACCTTATAAAATGGTACATGCTTTATTTAATATACTGTAAAGGATCATATCTTCTATCTGCATGTGCTGGAAAACGTCTTTGGTGAATTGTTGTCTTGCTATTATCTGTTAACTTGTCTCCATGGCGACCCGTCTGAATATTCTAGGTTACTTTCTAAGGTGGCAGAGAGCAGTTTTTGTGTTGTTTTTTTTGCCAGTTCTAAGTACAGAGCGTGATGCCCTCGTATCCTGTCCTTCCTTCCCCTAGCTTCTCTGCCAAGAACTGCGAGCACACATTCCACATGCACTCTTGGCTCGGTCCGAGGAATATGGAACGGTTACAACAACTGTTCTGCCTGACTGGACCGGGACATTGATGAGACGGCTCACTGCCCTTATCCAGGCGGAATCAACAGCTCTTTCTGAGGATTTTTATTCATCGACAGGACCCCCTCCTCCCGTCCTCCGAGCCGCTAAATACATGTTTGTCTTTATGTTTATGCGTTTATTTCTGCCAGTGCGATCTGTGTGTTCTGTGTACAGTCTGTGCCTCTGTGTAGGTGGAGAACCTGCAGGGCGAGTACCATCAAAGAGCGATAGCACAGCTTGGTTACCGCCGTCTCCGCTAGCGACGGAACTCTGAGGCCACTGATTGCACGTCTTCGCTGTCAGCATGGGGGCAACGTGGCACAGACCCGCCATTATCTTTCCAGGCCGAGCCATTTATCAGAAGGTTAGCGTTTGTTACGAGCGGTACAAACTGAAGGCACGCCGAGGGAGGAGATAAAAAGAGAATATCTCGCTATGATAACAGACCTACTTCCATCAGAGTCCACAGCCAAACCGAGCCAATTAGAATCTTTTAAAACAAAGAACGGGAGGCTTTCCCCGTCATGTATATTTGATGTGAGCGAGTGTTTGATGAGGTTAACTCCAGTACAAATCAGACAAATATAAGTCAAGCATGTTCCTCGTCTGTGTGATTATTTCAAGGTACCGATTCCATAAAAACGTACGCAAAGAAAAACAGACAGCTTGTCACCAGCTGTCAGAGCTGAAGACTGAATTCACTGGGCAAACACGAGGAGCCCAAATCTTTTCCACCGATGCCCCACGGTGTAATTCAATAGCAGAGACGTCCTCGGGGGGCGAATGCCTGACTCCAGCTCACAGCGGTGCGGCTACACTTTGCCAGACTTCGCTGCCTTTTGTGCGTAAAAGTACAATATCTGTGGAGGACAGGAGGGTCCACGTGTGCGCCCGTGATTGACAGTCGCTTTTACCCACTTAAGGACCCCGACGGAGCCGCCGCTGACGCACTACGGCCGCTCCTGCGTTGACTCACCTCTTTCAAACTGAAGCTTCTTGTATCTCTGCATCATCTCCGTGGCCACCATGCACTCGATCTACAGGGAGGAAGGAGAGAGAGAAGAGAAGAGAAGAGAAGTGGGAGGGAAATAAGCAGGTCATTGTGCATATTTATAGACAGGAGCTGCATGAAGCAATTATACATTCAGCATGCGAATTTCATCTCCAGAACAATGTCAAACATCAAATTTCCACAGGATGGGAACTTGCCACTTGCTTACCAATAAGGCCCCGAACCCTGTTCTCAGACAATAAAAGAGAATTCCAACGCCGGGGTGCACACGCAGGCCCGCTCAAGGTTAAATGTTCTCGTTTAATGGGCAATGAATCGAACATTCGGGCTTTGTAAAAGAACAGTCAATTACAAGGTGAAGGCACTGCTGACAGACGAGAACGGGACGAGGGAGGCTTCGGCTGACTGGCAGGAGTCGTGGGGTTCCATTAACAGCCAGTCATACTAATTGATTTGAAGCATAATGCCGCGGTGTGCTGAAGCGTGCCGCGCCCGTGGGCCTCCGAGACCGAGCCGAAGAGCGAGCAGAGCCGTCGACCGAGCTGCCGGCGAGAGACCGACGTCCTCCACGAAGGCAGGCACGACGGGAACGCTTATCATAATCACATAAATACGCCGGTGGGTGGAGTGTGATGCTCATTTGGACTCGGGCTGGAGCTTTGGAGGTGTGAAACTACTTTGTATGTGGGAGGGAGAAAAAAAAACAACAACATGAAACCAGCAGGAGGTGCATGGCATGGGACAATGTGCAGGTGTACATGAGCTGCGTTTGCATGCGTTGGACATGAAGCAGGTTGTTGTGCAAGGTTGATGCAAATCTACACCGGACAGACAAACTGAAAAAGGTTACACAACTGTGCAACAAAAGATTTTAAACTGTTATCAAAATCCTCAAAGCTTCCTGCCCATTGAGGGAACCCACATCCTGCTTAGGCGTGGCTTCAGATAGCGTGACTACCACTAAGACTCTCCTTTGACCACCTTAAAATGCAGCTTTGTTCAAACGACACGACGTCACAGACGACAAGATGAGATGCCGACATGTCGGTTGCAGACATGTGGCTCATTACCCATTTCTCTATTTGCATTTCCAGTCCAGCGCGGGCTTGTTTGTTGCAGCCGGAGGAACACGGCGTGGAAATCATGCACCAGCAGTTCGACATGCGCTGCATTTGCATGTATTGGATATACAGTAGATTGTTGTGCAAGATCCATGCAAATACACACACAAATGCAGCTTGCAAATGGTTTTCTTTTTCAACTTAGGGGTAATTTATGAAGCTAACTGGTTGAAAAATTTAGTGCACCAAAAGGTTTTCCTTACAGTCAGATGTGGACAAATGATCAGACAGTGAGTCCACTCCTTTGACCAGTAACTAAAAACCTTAAAATTATTCAAATGAAACGACGCCACAGATGAGAAGAGCATAACGAGAACGGGCTGCTGGCATGCTGGATGCCGACATGTCAGTCAGGACACTTGGATGTCCACAAGTCATCCGTTCGTCGTCTGAGAAATCGCTTCAGACAGCGCGGCAGGACAAACAATCTGATGCTCTGGACGGACGCGTGCACGGATGCGACGTTGCACGATCCCGCCCCCAAAAATGTCAACTGAGCCGAGCCCTTCAGGAGGAAGACGTTCCACGAGCGGCATCGACAACCTCATTAACTCTGGAGCTTCGCAGACGTGTGACTCATTCCCTATTCGTGATTCCTGCTCTGTGAACCCACTCTCGGTCTGCCCGTTATCACTTCCAATATAGTGGTTGTTTTATAACGTCCAGATGCAGCTTGTTGGACCAATAAATACCAGTATGTTTAAAAAAAGAATGGGCAGAATTTAATAAAATATCACCTGCTGTGTGTATGTGTTTGTTCAGTGTGCGTGCATCACTGTGGGAAAATAAAAATGTGACTATTTATGAACATTTCAGGGGATTCCAGTCCGATGCTCAGACGTTATCAGAAAGGTTCATGAGCCTGACGAGCTGTGGGAAACGTTCTCATACCAGCATCCAGTCACAAGCTGTCCTAAAGAAGAAACCACATTTGTCTTGTTTTTAAATACCTCATTCTCCTGCAGGTGTCCTCTTTTGGGACAGGCAGAGTCCGGACAGCTAATTGCAGTTTCAAGGCCTTCTTTGATCAGGAGTTCCACATACTGCTTCAGGCACTGAGGAGAAACAGACAAATGCAGCATCGACTCATTACAGCGGCCACTCAGTCGGCTGGAGGGAGGAAAGAAAAGCAAAACAAACAGACTGCTACGATCACTACGTCTGACAGGAACAGAGGCGGGTCGACGCGGCGGCAGCATTCGTTAAAAGCTCAGAACTTTAAGCTGCATTTATCCTTATTTTTATACCACTAATGTGAAAGGATTTGCTGATAGTTGGGATCACCTGACTTCTGCAGCTTTGCTCAGCTGCTCCGTGGAGCCCTTCAGCTTCCTGTAACTCACCGTTTTAGGTCCTACTGTTGTAATGTTTTCAGCTAAAATAAAATAAATCCATTCTGCACGATTTAACCAGCATCAAAACAGCAAAGAAACCGACCGTTTAGCAGCTAAATAACAAGATATAGGATTTGATGTTAGAATCACATTTTTTTATGACTCAAAAATAAACTCTATTGTTAGTTCAAGCCTGCTGGATGAAGAATCACACATTTTATTTGTGCTTTCGGTTCGTCTCACCGTCCCTCAGCGCTCAAAACATCAACTACGCTGCTTTATTTGAACCCTATAATAAGAACCAGGTATCTTCCAGGTGAATAAAACCAAGCTATAATTTGCTTCCATTCTACGGGTGTTTATTTATTTTAACTGCTCATTTTCTAGCCCGGTCTGCCAAAAACATATATAGAAAACAAATGTCAGCATTAAGTGTTTGATAAAGAAAGCAGCTCGAGTCAGACGTTAATCACTCGACGTCTTGACTTGGCTGCTGACCTCCGCCGACACAACTTTGGTAGCTACAGCCGCCGCCCGGGCTCTGTGATAGGAAGTCGTGGCTATTTTTAGCAGCGATTCTTGGGAATTGTTTCCTCATCGCTCAAATACACTGGTTAAGATCTGATGGCCGGTGGCTCTCGCTATTTGTCCGTCTCAGCTGTTTCACGGGAGGTACGTGAGAGTCATCCGAGATCCTGAAGACATGACTGATTTCAACACGCCGCCCGGACGGCTTTTAATAGGTTCACATCTCTTTGATGGTTTATTTTACTGCATATAACTTCTTTTACATAGTTTTTCTTTTCTTTTTGTATCAGCTTTATATGATTAAAATCAATTTTTATTGTGTTTCCTTCCTGTCAGAATCTCAGAGGTGTAAAGTAAAAGCTGTTAAGATATGAAGATGTTTACTCCAGCCTCCTCCCCCCCTTTACAACTAGAAAGTCTCCCAGCTTCACAAGATAGTAAGAATTTGACCCAGATGCTACGTAACACCTGACGGACCAGCAGCCGTCCAGCTATGATTGAGAGCTCTGGCTGTCAGCTTCAGATGAAGTGTGTCTCGCCTGGAGAGCAGTTTTAATCACGACAGGGCCGCCTATTAAAACGCTCTCCGTGTTCTTTACTCGTGGTTCAACCTCCGTTTTATATGAATCGTCATGTAAAGTGGCATCAGATCAGTTAAATGACCACACCGGCTCCTCTCAGACTATATTAATAAATTTAAAACTCTGATAAATAGTCAAACATACTATGAAAAAATTCAAGAGCTTTTATTTTAACAACCCTCACATCCCTTACCATAAGTTTTTATCTTGCTAAATACTTTAAGATTTCCATCAGCTAAATGTTCATACAAGGTGTGTCAGAAAAGTTCCAGGACTGGTGTCACTAAAGACATATTTCAAATTACAAACTACCAGTTTTCCCCTTCAGACGATCAACCAGCACGTCTACAGAGATCCTGCAGCGTTTGCTTCGTTCAGAGAGGAGGCAGAGTTGTGTCTGCTTCACCATGACAACCTGCTCACAACGCCCTGAGCATCCCACAGTTCCTCTTACCCAAGCTCAAGGGGGTCATCAAGGGGACCCGTTTAGAAGACGTGGACGACATCAAGATGGCTGTGACGACAGAGTTGATGAGGATGAATCCGTCCAGGAGTGCATGGCGGCGTGAAGAGAAGGCTGGGGAAGTTTGTTGGACTCCAGGGGGATGACTTGGAAGGGGAAATATATCTTCTGTGACACCAGTCCTGGAACTTTTCTGACACACCTCGTATACAATCGAATTGAATGACGTGTTGTATGCAGTTTATGTATGTGTCATCTGAATGTATTCAGCCTCTCTAACAGATAAACATCAAACTCACTTGTAGAACGTTTATTGTTCTGTTTGCACAGCTTCCTCATCTCCACTCTCAACCCAACCGGTCGAGGCAGATGGACGTCTTCCCTCAGCCTGGTTCTGTTTTAGTTTTTTTTAGGTTCCCACCCTTGGCAACTGTTTGCTCACAGGCAACCCAAAGGAAACCTTGGATTGTTGGATTCTACTGTACTACATTAAGCATTGTGAGAGGATGTTTGCTGTGACTCTGTGCTTTTTTAAATAAAATTGAATACAACAGAATAAACTTTCAAAATCAGACAAATCAAATGATCTGACAATGTTATCGCTGCCTGGTTTTGCAAGACGTCAGAGCAAGTCGAACTCAAACAGAGGTTTTGTAATCATGGTAAAATTAATCAGATTTGCTTTATTTTGAGCTGAAACACTAAAAGAGCCACTGCAGGGACATGTGACACTTTGACTCGTTTGCTAACAAACAACATCATGAGATCTTTGTTATGCTCTCTGACCTTTCTGAACTTGTTTTGAGGATCATTTATCTTCACTAAAAGTCCTTCTGGTTTGTGGAGGCTGAAGCTCACCAGTGTACAGAAGACACATTGGCACTGTGTGATGGTGGTCATCTGCTCCAGAGGGAACTCTCCAAGGCACAGCTTACACGAGACCAGGGGGTCCACGGCCAGCTCCCACGTGGGACGGTACCGGGCCGTGGTCATCTTCACCGCCACCGAGCTGGAACAGCAACAAGAAGAAAGGAAGACGAGGTTAATGAAGAAGCGGGGCAAACTGAAAATGCTTATAGCCATAATGAAGAAGACTCTGTGTGTCAATGTTGTTTGTTTACTGAATAAATCCAGACGAGCTTCATGTGACACAATCAGCCTGACAGTTTGAGCGCAGACTGGAAACACATTGCGAGTCGTGTCCAGTGAGGGCACACATACACAACCAGGCCGGCCTTATGCACAATGACACCATCTCCAGCCCTAAATGGCCGTTGTCTGCTGCGTTCACTTCTATTTCCAGCCTCATGCTTTGTGGCATTAACAGAAAACACAGTTGAGAAGCTCCTGAAACTCCTGCAGATAAACTCCAGCAGCTCTCTCGCTGAGAAATTTTCACTTGGCGTGATTCTTCCTCCGCTGCGCGTCACTGCGAGAGTCAGAAAGGGTTATTTTAGGCCGTCTCGTCTAACTCTCGCTCTCTATCTCTGTGTAGCTGAGAGCAAAGAGCACCCACTCGCCTGTTTACAGGAAGTGGTCCCGCGCACACCACGTCAACGCTGTCAAGCTCTCGCCGCGCTGCTAGGCAACCGGCTGCAGGAGGATTTTGGAGGTGGAGGGTGCACGGGCAGGACGGCGAAGAGAGAGGAAGGAGGCGGAGGGAAGGAGGCAGAGGGAAGGAGGCAGGGAGAGTTTGCTGCCTCGGTGTGCAGAAGAGGACAGCGAGTGGGGCGGAGGGAAGGAGGCAGAGGGAAGGAGGCAGGGAGAGTTTGCTGCCTCGGTGTGCAGAAGAGGACAGCGAGTGGGAGGAGAGAGGAGTTCATGTGATCGGTGCACGGACTCTGGTGCCGTCTGCATGAGCTCACTGGGAGGCAGAGACAGAGTGTTCTGGTTCAGCAGACCTCCACGTCGCCCGTCTCCACGACACGTTTAATCTTCTGAGGAGGAGGCTGTTGCATCCGCTGCACATCGCTTTATTAGCTGTGACTCTACAGATGATAGGATAAGATCGTATTGATTGCAGATGCGGTTTCCTGCAAAGGTTTCTGAAGTTCAACACATAATGAGAGAGCCTCAGGGTTCTTAAAAGTGAGTTTTTAGAAAGCCAATTAACAGGAAACTGCTTGTAAGGAAACCCAGGTTCAGTAACATATGAAATATTTTACTATTTGTATGAACAAAAACTCAATAAGCCTCCAGCTGGGCACCTGTTACCACTGAGCGATAGTAAATCATCTGATGCTCGACTGTGGGAAAAAACATCTCATTTGATAAAATTGGCCTGGATCCTTCCTCCTTCGCATCCCTTCATCGTGTCTTAAGTAGGAGGGCCGAGGAGGAAATTGCAAAGTGAGGAAGAAAAAAACAAAACTGAGCGGACAAATAAGAAAAATGAGATGCACCTCATGTCTGACTCACTCGCATCGCCTGGCATTCATCCATCCATCCGCCATCCATCACGCTGACCAGAAAGCACTGAGCGGTGAGGAAGCTCTATTATGAACTCACACACAAACACTTAAATGGCAATTTGTTATCAGGACGGAGCCAAGAACTTACAAACGTGACCCCTCAGGGGAGCGAGTGGGCAGGTGTTTGTGGTCAAAAAGAAAAGAGATAAAACAAAAGAGGAACTTTACCACCGAAGTGTCTCGTCTGCTGCTGCTGGAGCCACGTTTAGCTGATTACTAATGAATGTGTCGCTTATAAATCACATCAGGGTTTGTAGAGTGAAGGTCTAGATCGTACGACCCCATAAAATGTAATTTCTGATTCATGATCATAAAGGATCTCAATAAAAACATGGTGTATAATTTACAACAACATTATTAATCCATAAATGTACTTTAGAAAACAATGTTAATGCTTTGGGTTGGTGTGAAAGAAAAAAAAGTGAGATTTATTGTTAATGAAATAAAAAATGTAAAGGGCTTTTTGTGAGGAAACTGTAAATCAGTATTTTTGTCATATTTCAAGACGTGCAGGTACAATATAAAGAGTCTCTCAGGGAGTCAATAAACCTGTAAAAAAAAAAAAAGTCTTCATATATTTAAACTACATATTTTAACAATAATAATCCCTTCCTGCCTTATAATAGCAACATGGATTAGCTGTGACTCTACCAGCCCTCCTCCTCTGCTACTTGGTGCAGCTCAAGCACACCAGCTCACCTCCGACTCAAACACTGTGAAACTTCAGCCACAGGTGAGCTGCCACCAAACAACAAGCTGGAATATTGAAGATGGAATTTATTCATATGTGTTTGAACCAAGGCTGCAGGTGGTTCAGTGGTTAGCACCGTTAGCGCCTCACAGCTAGAAGGTCACTGGTTTACGTCCCGGTGAGGACACCCGGGATCTTCCTGCGTGGAGTCTCCATGTTCTCCCCGTGCAGCGTGGGTTCTCTCCGGGTTCTCCGGCTTCCTCCCACAGTCCAGAAACATGCTGAGGTTAATTGGTGATTGTAAATTGTCCGTAGGTGTGAATGTGAGTGTGCTTGGTTGTCTGTCTCTAAGTGTAGCCCTGTGATAGACTGGTTACCTGTCCAGGTGAACCTGCCTTCACCCTGAGTCAGCTTGATGGAGATGCTCAGGCGTGGCTTTAATTCCTTATTTTGCTGATCATGTCTTCCAGCATATTAAAAAACCCTCTACGGACATGTTAACAAGATGAAAAAAGCTGGATTTCACCAGAGGGGGTCTTTGAACACAGTTCCAATCAGGCAAAAGCAGACTTGGAACATAATTTACAAAAAAAAACATCAAACAGCCTGGAAGCAGCTGCAGGAAGAGTTTTGCTAACCTGGACAACTCTGTTCTGCCGCATCAATGGAGAGGAAGAGGCTCATTCACTCCGGACTCTGGACTGACACTTCACAGGAAAGGTGCTAAACAGTACAAAAAAACCCTGAAACTCTCAGCGGACTCAAACACCAGCAGTTCTAGGAGGAGTGGAAATTTCTGCCTCTCTATCGGAGCCACTGAAACTGACAGTAAACAGTAATTCACATTCACAAGAACTCACAGAGCAGGACTCGCTCACACACTGGGCCAGTTTGCACTTGAATGTGTTTATCTCCTCCCAGGCTTTATATTGGCTGTGCAAATACTGACAGACTGGGTCGATGGGGACAAATGAAATAGTTTTGTAAAGATGGCCCGAGGAGAGGAGGAGAGAGAGAGGGAGCGAGCGACAAAAGGAAAAAATGAGTTTTCATGAGGAAAGGTGGTGCAGTGCGATCCTGCTGCTGCATTATTAACTAGATGGTCCATTATCGCTGAGAAAACACACACAAACACACTCACGGCGCAGTCCGAGCAACGCAGGCATCGTTTCAAAAATAGCCTTCCAGAGTACTATACGTCTGGAAAGGTCGGGTCAGACTTTAAAAAAAAATAAAAAGAAGAAGAAATCAATAACGTGGGAGTCAGAAGTCAAACATCCATCCTGAACAACGGTCACCGTGTGTCAGTCATCCGTCTGAAAGGGCTGCGCTCACAGCCTGACTGACTGACTGCAGCATCATTCATGCTGTAGTGACTCCACACACACACACACACACACACACACATTAACAATCCATTGCATAACAGGGGTGGGAATGGTCAGGGAGGAGCGAATGACGAGTACTTCTCCAGGGAGCCACAAATGAAAAGGGTTCCTCGCTGCAGCAGAATACACATGACACCATCCATTAAAGTTTTTTAATCCACACCACATGAATACCAGCAGCAGCAGCAGCGAACCTCGATTAAGCACTGAACCCAAGGCTAGTTCTCATCTTAAAAGCAGACCGGCCAAAACCTCCACATCACAAAGTAGCTCCACTCCACTGACTCTTCATACGAGCTTTTCTTTATGCTGCAGGAGTCCATGTCGAGTGCACAGCGGCTTCCTGTGCACGTTTATAGACAGCACGCTGTTCTTAAGAGCTCCTTCAAACTACTTTTATCTCTGGTGAATGACAACAACACACACGACGCTGTTGAGAGAATTTCAGTTCACTGCCCTTAAAAACCTTTCGTGGAAATGTTTGCACAAGTCGGCAACAGTTATAGTAGCTTCTTTGTCCTGATTCTGTTTATTATTATTGCAGATCACTGAGATCATGATGCCCACAGGAAGTTTTAAGTGTAAAAAGCAAAGCTGTGAGATGAGGAACCTGATTTCTTCCTGAGTGCTGTTGCTCTCACTTGTTTTTGCTCTTTTGGAGCCAAACAAGCAAAGTGAAGATGTGTGGAGTATTTTTAGATCCAAAAAAAATCTAATCCACAGATTGATGCTGAAAACAAAATCATAGAGACTTCCACTTTTTTTTTTAAATTACCTTTGATAACGTACAAATGAGACCAATTATAACACAGCAGTGAGTTCTGCTCCTCTGTCTGCACACTGATGCTGCGTTCTGTCTGGTAAAAAAAAAAAAGCAATAAAACTCTAACTCTCACCTGAATACCCTAATGCAGAGATTGGAAGTGAGAGCACATTTTCACATGCTATAAATCACGACTCACGCTGCATAGCAATGCAGGCTTTACATTCATTAGCAACTAAACTCGACTAACAGCTCCTGATGCAGCAGCGTGAACAACCTCTGCCTTGTCATTTTACTGCTATGCAGGAGGGTGACTGCTGGAAGAATGCAGGAACAAGGAGGAGGGGAAGAAAAGGCAGATCCTTCAGCTCTCTGTGTTCACCTGGGCCGACTGTTTTCTGCTGTTTATAATTATGTAATGTCACATTAAAGCATTGCATAAGGCTCTATTTATACACCTCACCTATAGGTGATGTGGAACAAAGCTGCTACCAAGTACGAGCTGCGGTGGGAGTGTCCCGCACATCTCCCTCCCACGCATGGACCTTCTCTCCACACATGCACAAAGATGTCCTTCAGCTGATTTACAGGAATCTGCTGTCGCCCAAGTCGGAGAGAGAGAGTGACGAAGGACGAGCACTGAAGGCTGCATTGTGTTCTGAGGAGAACAGCGCTGATAATGTTCTACCTGCAGTCTGGGGACGAGCCAGCGCCGTAGATGTTCACTTGTGTCATTATTCGTCTCCACCAAATTACTGTAGTGAGAGGCGTGATGTGATACGAGCTGACGCTGAACTTTTCTTCTTCTTCTTCTGACCGGCCTTATCAGCGAAACCCGAATGTGTCTCAGGTTTACTCTCGTCAACATTTCTGTCCGGCGTCCTGCTACAAGCGTTTCCTCGGCGGACTCGCTCTTGTAGCTGCAACATATGTCTGTTCACAAAGCATGTGATTTTATTTCAACATATATTGAATCGCCTGGGATCGTGGCGCAGCGAACAGCCGAGGTAATTTGTGGTTGACTAAAGGAAGAAAAAAAAAAAAAAAAGGCAGCTCAGACCGGGCTGTCTGCACAGCGATCTGAGGGAGCTCATGGGTCGGTAATAAGCACTTAGTGATCCTGCCGTCTGCTCGTCCCTCCCTTGTTCCTTCCTGCCTTTCCTCCCTCAAAAGCCCAGCCCTGCTCTTCTCAGCCAATTAGTGAGGCCTTTAGGTTTCATTTATGTCATATCCTCTGCAGAGAAAAGGGGGAAATAGAGGCAGAGAGGAAAGAAAGGAGCAGGGAGGAGGGCAATCTGCCAGTTCTATCCCATCTCCAGACTCCCTCGGCTCACCTTTTAACTGCCTCAGATTTCTTCCCGTCACCTTGCAGTGAAGGCTCCCGGCTTTTGTTGTCCGTCCCGGGCATCTAAACAAACAGGCGCACCCAGGGCCTTATTTATAACCACTGAGTGCGCACAAAACCGGGCCTGAGAGGAGCCAAAACAAACTTCACGGCAGAATGAGCGTACCTGTACGGACCCATGGGCGCGAACATTTTGGGGACTGGGGGGGAACGGGGCGAAGCAGATGGCGAGATGGTGAAGTGGAGCCAGATTTAATAATACATCTTCTCACAGGTTTAATTAGGGTCCGAGCACCCAAAAGGG
>NW_007578898.1:217853-232467 GCF_000690725.1 Stegastes partitus | reverse complement strand
CACACACACACAGGAACGCACACACATGTGCTCACCGCAAGATTTCACACACAAACGGACACAAAAATTGCACTTCAGCAGCAATGAGAAACACACACACACACACACACACACACACACACACACGCAGAAGCAGCACAATGATGTCATCTAACACACTTAATTTCCAGTGGCTTTAAATCCACTCCAGTCCAAGTGGAAATGACTGTGAACATGGAGGAGCCTAAGTGGCTTTGTCAAATTGGAGCAGGGAGCAATATGAGCAAAACAACACTCCACTCGACAACACATGGCGGCCCAGAATTATTACAGTAATGTGCCTATAAAAAGCCACGAGATATTACCTGCTTGTTTCAATGCGTCTGGAAGGTGACGCATAGCAAGTGTTAAAGAGTGGCTCTGAAAGCAGCAGCTGTGCAGTTTGAAGTCACACATGAAGTGAATTAACACTGTTTTTGTGATCAAATATGTTTAATTCTTGAAATTTGAGCCAATGTGTGGTTGCATTTAAAGAATGATTTCATAGCTGTCTGCTGCTTTACATGTTCACCTCTTTCACTGTAGAAGTTGAGATTGCTTTGATTTCAGACAAGTTAGCTTTCATCTGAAGACTGAAGACAGAAACTAAAAATAAACATGAAAATGAGTAAAACAGCTGAAGCTTGACTTGCTAATCAAATTGAAAGTCAGGTCTCCAGCTAGCCAGCAATAGCAAACGTCCAAACAGTAGATGCACTAGAATCTTTAACATATTCTATTTATTTGTTATTGATTTTCAAAAGACTGCATCCCCTTCTCATCCCTGGAGCTTCAAAAACTGTAATCTTATCACAGTCGCTGCCATCTCAGAGATGAACACAAGGTGTTCTTTGGCGTTGTTGCCGCCTGTGTGGATATTCTATGTCGATATACGTGTTACAGGCGGTAGTGGCTCTAGAGCAGGTCGTATATTAATCGCTGGTTAAGTCACAGGATTTTCATCCTGGAGGTTTGTTTCCAGTGCAAGGAGCCATCACATTATAGTTTGTGGCTTCAGTTTTTATTTTTATTTGCTTTTTGGTCAGTCTTTACATATCAGAGCTCTTTAGTTGGATTTAGACACCAAACATGTTGGTTAGATGCTGGACTAGATCATCATCACCCTTCCATCACAGCAACATGACATTTTACAAGACAAAGCTCTTGACTGTGATGACACCAGCTGTGAACATCTGGCTGTATAAATAATGGTGACTTGACTTGACTACGGTCTCATGGCTTCTATTTCTGACAGTCGGGTGGTTTTGTAGGTCTATTAAACCCTGTGCATTGAAACATGCTGCAAAAGGAGCCCAGTGCGTTTAAATGTGACTTCAAGGTGTCCTTACCGAGCAGCGCCATGTGACCAATTAACAGTGAGGCCGCATCTGGAAAACCCATGTTAAAGAATGTAATCTGTACAGATCGCAGTTTTCTGCCAACATAAAGAAGATTTTGTTCATATGTAAGAAGAAGATCTGATCATTTCTGTATAATTTAAAACAATATAAAATGTATTTGTTCATAGAATACATTTGGGTCTTTCAATCTCAAAATATATTTTTAGAATCGTTTCTGCTCAACTATCTCAGATTTACTTGAATTTTCATGGCATAAAATATTGATATTCATAAAGATATCTGTGAGATTTTAGTTGGATAAATCAAAAACTTTCCAAGATTGAAAAATAATAAAATAAAATAGAAGGCCATTGACCCACTTTCAGCTGTTTTGTTGGGTTTTTCTTTGTGACTCAGTATTTCTGGTTAAAGATGTATTCTATACGTTTCATTTTGTTTTATTGTGAAATGAAACCAGACATCGTTGATTTCTATCAGCATGTTTGTTCATGTGAGCTCAGAGACGGGACTTTTCATGACGGCTTCAGTTTTTTCTTCTTTCAGCTTCACCCATAATCAGGAACTATTTGGTTTACTTGATTACTTGCTGACTACTTGATCTACAACATTGCAGATCTGAATCAATGACATAAGAGTGAAGCTTTTAGCTTCATTAGTTCTTGAGATGTTGCTAAAACAGCCGTACATTTTCAATGTGCAAAAAAGTGGCTGGAAGTGGGTTAACAGGAAATTCTTTGGAAAAAACTTAAAATATCTTGAAAATTACTTAATATATCAAACTAAAATTTCACAAATACCATTTCAAAAATCTATAGTTTAGAATAAATATGTTAAAAGCAAATCAGAAAAGCAGATCAGAAGGTCTGATGATTTGAGTTGGAATAATTAATTCATATATATTTCTGATCATCAGTCCAACCGCCTCCTTTATGGTACAAAATGTGATATAATGCAAACTGAAACGTTTGCCAGTGTTTAGAAATGACTTTTCTGACAAACGCAGACATATGAAGCAACTTTAAAATGAGCAAACTGTTGTGGTTCTTTGTTTGATCGCCGTTTAAATGAGAATACAGGTTCCAAAACAATATGTGAGCAGTCTTCATGCCTCTCCTCTAATTCAAACAGCACTTTTTAGGAACATAATTGGGAGCATTGCCCTTTTTCATGAGCTTGAGGAAATTTGACAACAATAATATAGAAAGCTGCGAGACACCGTAATGATTCCCCTTGATTCAAACATTTCTGTCCTCTCTGTCGTCACCGTATTATCTCCACGGATGAGACGATATTATTGAGTAATGCTCTACTGACAATCTAATCTCATGGGTTGATTGGAGAAAAAGAAGGGGCCAAACGCGTCTATATCTCCACTTTAACAAAGCACATAAAAAAAGTGGGTCATGTAATCGCGCCACTCGATCCGGCGCTACGTCAAGAACGCCTGATTTAATACGTTCTCCTGGTTATCGACAAAATGTAATATGATCATCAGAAATTCTACATGGTGCAACGTCTGCAAAATCTCATTACTGTCTCGTGTTTCGCTCGGCCTCCCCTCCTCCCCCACCGGAGCACCAAGGCAAAAGGGTAATGCCAATAAGAATGAGATAAATTGGACTGCAAAAAAAAAAAGAAGAAGAAGAAAAAAATCTATGCGTCCATTAACCCTGAGAGGGAGGAGCAGGGGGAGGGTGGGTGTGTTTTATTTATTTTATTTTTTCCTCTCCCTCTCCCTCTCCCTCGGTGAAGTGTGGGTGCTGAGCCAGACTGCGGGGTCATTATCCATATGCTGCCGGAGCTAATTTCTCTCAGCTCAGCTCAGCCTCATCCTCCTCGCTGTCCTTTAGAAAGGTCACAACCACATGACCTTATGGATGCTGCCGGACGTCACGCTGCCTCCAAACTGTTCACCATCATTTCAGGAAAAAAAAGGTTAAAAAAATCCTCTCGCAGGCAGTTTACCTGTTTGGTAATAATGACTGAGGTCATTAACTACTTAACTTGCTTTAAAATGTTCCCGCTATGCTTCGGGTTCTGCTGTTTGGCACTGGTTTGTGCTTGATGCTATACAAATACAGGTTCGACAAATCTAATAAAAAAAAAAAACATCTAATTGGTGGATTCTGTGGGGGAAAGCAGCAATAAGACGGGAAGATCTTCAGACACTAATCGGGCCTAAAAAAAAATACTTTGAACTCATGTGTGCTGGAGAAAAAATGATTTGCATTTGGCATGTAAAAATTTTCCTCAAAAAAACAAACTCACTTAATTGAATCCCACATAAATAAATAGACAGACAGACATCAGTGATATGTAGCTTTCCTTTGATAATTGTTTAAAACAACTGATGTATAGAACTTGTATTCATCCCAGAAAGTATTCAGCCCTTTCTTTCAAATATCTGTCCATTCATTAAGTTTTAGCTCCTATCTGCTGTTGCTCAGAATGAGTGTGAAAAGCAGAATAAGATTCATTTCCTGGATCAACAACATTACAAGCAAACCAATAGCAGAGAGGTCAGAGGTCAGAGCCGCAGCACCAAGACAATAGATGGAACAAATCCTCTGTCTGTGCTGTTTGCTTTCATTATTGATGTGCAATATTGCTTGCAGACAGAAACAACCCATTCATTTACATCAGGATTTTTTCTCTCCTTCTCATCTAATAGGAAAAAAAGTTTCACTGTTCCTCACAATAACTCTGGATATTGTCAGACCTCCATCTGTTTGTGCCGTTGTCCTGCTTTCACATGCACTTTATTTGCACATTCAAAAGAGCATAATCAAAGCACATAACCTTGAAATAAACAAGCAGCTGAAGAGCCTGACAGTCATTTCTAGGTGCAATACATTCACCACATTGAAAGGTACTTAATTAAACTTTTTTTTATAAAGTAAATCTTTGAAACAGACGGCATTCTCCGCTCAACAAGCAAATTATTTCCCGTTTATGTGGTTGATATTTCAGTAATTTTACTTTTCACGGTTGCCTCTGTCTGGATTGACTCTGTTTAATTGCATTTCCAACTTCTGCAAAGACTCTTTTTCATAAGCAGAACACTCAGTAGGTTTAATTACGATGCTAAATACAGCCGTGGCAGCTACATCTTCATATTAATTCAGGTTATTTGATTGAAATAAATGTACATATCTGAGGTAAATTCTACATTATGCCTCAAACAGCTCAATATTCAGCAGTAAGCGTGAATAAGAAGAGCTCCAGGCCTCAGATAGATGAGCTGTTCTCTAAAATGAGAGGCTAAACCTTGCTAAGCAATGTCCATAGAGTGTCTTCTGATATATATTGCTTCTAGCTTTCCACGATATGACTCCCCTGACAATGGCAATGAAACTGGGCTACAGTGAGCAAACAGATCAGCCTACATCAAACATCCCCTCATATATTACAGACATAAAAAGTCATTATCCTCAGTGGAAATCGATAGCCGACGTGGTCAAGATGAAGAGACCCCCGTGTGGTTTTCGGGGTCAGCTTACAAAAGGAACATTGCTGCAAATGATATCATTTTTCTATCATTAACTGGCCCCCAGGTCGATGGCCACGTTTAAAGCTGAGGGATAACGTTACTTATAATGTCGGGTAATGAATGGTGCGCTGGTCGGGACGTGTTCAACATTGATTGAACATGTGGACTGGTGATGGGGAAGGCTGAGGTTAATGCGCCAGTGTTTCCATAGTATGGCTGTGATATTGAGGTGTGAGCAGGGCGTCTATATGCTGGAGCGCTTTATTTGGAGATCTTATTAAAGGACTGTGTTAGTGTTTGTCCAGACTAGCGGTGTTTGTCTGCAGTCTAGCTGGACTTCCAATGGGAATCAGAACATCCCTTTCTGTCTTCATTGTGATACTCTGCTGATACCCAAAGTAAGAGCAAACCTACTGATGTATTCATGGTATTAGTACCTCTATAGTACTGCTGCTGTCAATACTGTGAATACGTTGGTAGTTCTGCTAATCACACCACCAGTACCGGATGGCCACCCTCAATTTAATCTACAAATACAAAATGTTTCATCTTAATGTAATTCACTGCAATCCAAATGCAATTCAGTAAACCAGCCGGCTGTCACATAGTTATTCACTTTGATGCAGCATGATTTAATATTTCCTTTAAGGTGTCTGGTGCACCCGGTGACCTCCCATTACATCACTGTGTCCCAGTGCCTCGTAGGCGGCACTTTCAGAAACAAACACGCCGGTTTTGAGCACCAAAATTAAAGGGGAATTCCACCATAGCAACATGTTGTTTAAACTGGCTGTTTACACGTGCTGCCTTCGTGAGCAAGTAGAAAGAAAGAGCTGCGTAAAGTCTGACAAATGTCCTCACTCCAGTCAGCTTGTGGTTCAAGCCAACATGAGCTTCTACTAATAATAACCTTCAATCTCCCAACAACACCGTCAGCGGTTACACTGTACTATAAGTAATGTAGAAACCAGTTTAGAAAAGAATGTGTGGAATAAAACAACCTTAAATCTCAATTTTCCCTTTTTTGTGTGTTTTTAAATTCTACAGTCCAACGCTGAATCACTGCCATAAGACACACCTCAATGTTTTTAATTTTTTTCTTAAAAACAAAACAAATAGTCTGCATGTGGAATACTTTCTCTACTTGAATCCATATTTCTTTTCTCTATTTAACTTGGTTTCATGATCTTTATACACGCTTCAGTGTGTGTTGCATCACACACCAGTTAGTCACAAGGTTAAAACCACTAGCATGGTGTCGTGTAGGTCTTTCTCTTGCCATCATAATAATGCATGGACCTGGTATATCCTATGATCTCCAGGACATTGAGACTAGATCCTTTGGATCCTGTTGGTTGTGGAATGAGTCCTTTATGGACTGAGCGTTCAACACATCTCTGGGATGCTCCATCAGATCGGGATACGGGAAGTTTGGAGGCCAAGTCAAAGCTTTGGGTTCTTTGTTGTTGTTCCTTGAGTCGCTGAGCAGGTTTTACGGTGTTGTGAGGTGCATTGTCCTGTTCAGGAAGGCTGCTGGCATTCGAATGTGCTGCTGGTTGGTGGTACAAGTGTTTAGGTGGGTTTTACATGTCAAGATTCACATAGATGCCAGGATGCAGGATTTTCCTACGACAACATTGCACCAAAACAAGACAATCAGTCTTTTAAACTTCTCCTATCAGTAGTTTGGTAGGTGGTAGATGAATATCATGATACAGTTATTTCCAACACTAATGGCTCCAAGTCAGAATCTGATTCCAGTCTGTAGCTGTGAATTTACAGTTTTTTCCGTTTGTTATTTGTCGGTCTTTGGCAGTCTTTTAATACGAGTGTTACCATCTTTTGCTCTGTTTTATTGACAACTGCTACAAATCATACCACAGCTGATACCACTTGTGGCTGTAGTATTAAAAATATAGTTTCTTCTTTTGTATATAAAAAAATAAGAATATGAAAAGACAGAGAATGAGTGATTGTGAAAGTAGAAAGAATTTACTGTTTAGATTGGAGGAGCTGCAAAATGACGTTTCATTGTTGTTTGTATGATGAGCTGAAAAATGCTCATTGCAAAACACTGACTTTCATTTCTTCTTAATTACACAATTATAAAAACAAAAAAGGGGGGGGGGGGGGAAAAAGCATCATAACAAAGTGGATTTATTGGAGGTCACTTTACTGGCAAAACAAAAGGAGAACAAAGAAAATCAGTCTATTATCAGCTGGTATGATGGTCACATTTATCTACAACCATATGACTGTTCTGTCAAGTTCAGAGCCGCACATTCAGAAAACAACACTGTCATGATGTTCTCATGTGCTTTATTAAGAAAAACACTTAAGTCTCTGCTCCTTATGACTGTGTCACCAATAAACTCATCCCCCAGCACACAAACAAGCCTGCGGCTGGTGCATCGGCTGACACAAGAGGCCCACATCCGGCCGGCTTTCTCATACAAAGCATCCATTGCTTCAGTGGAACTGTTCAAAAGGGGCAGAAGGGGGAAAAAAACAAGTCAAAGAATGACTTAGCACCACGACGCAGGGCGACATGCACTCACTGCTCCATTCACACTGAGTGTGTGTCGTCTACAAAATCACCTCACGTCCCGCTATAAGAAAGCATTGGGTCGTGAACATGTATTTCATCAAAATTGCAAGGTTTCAGCCGCCGTTTTGGCACTTTAGACACTTTTGTTTGGTGTTTGGAGGACAGGCAGAGTATAACGTGCTCAGTCCTGCACAGCTGAGAGCACATGTGCAGCCACACTGGCATCTCATGAGGCTGTCTTTGTGTGTTGTCATGTGGAAGTCAGGGAGGATGCTCACCAAGGTTACTTCATGAAGGTAAAAACACCTGTGGCTTGATTCATTTGGTCTGGACAAGCTCCTGATGTACAACTAGAAACAGTCCGTCTCATTACACTATAATAATATAAAAGCAGATTGCGATGGCTGTGGTTTTACAGACACAGTCCCCTGAGAATGAAACCTAGAAACTTTCTTGATCCCCTGACTTTAAATCGAGCAACAGTCGGTTGACATTTTGGCTCAACATTTGCAGCACAGATTGCCATGAGGTTTGGTGCAGATATCTCTGCCGTCCACATGATGAACCCTGTTGACTTGCTCCTCTCCTGTAGCGCCACCAGCGAGCTACATTTTTCATGTATCCTTGGACATAAATTTTGTACAAGAGAATCCCAACGGATGAATTCTGCCGACCTTTCCTTCAAGCACCACCGTGGGGGTTGACATTTTTGGTTTTGAGCAAAATGCTTCTGCAAATACTGGATATTTCCATTTTGCTGAACTATAATATATATTTAATGTTGATTAGCAAATGCTAGCATGCAAAAGCATTAAATAAACAAGCTGTGTTCGCTCAAAACATATCTGTGCCTAAGTAATTATATATCATAACAGGACAGGACATTAGCTACCTGGCAGTTTTCATGATCAGCAGATTGAATTCATCGACCATATGATCTGCTCTCGCTCGGTCCTGTGACTGATCTGCACAAGAAGTTCAAATGACAGCGTTTGAAGCAAACACACCAGAGTTTGTTTGAACTGCACCACATAACGAGGTGTGAAAGCACACTTTTAAAAAGCCAAATCCATGAAATCCTAACAGCTCCATGCGGATATTCTTGTTGTCCCTCTATTTCTCATACACGCACGTGTTCTCCCAGCATGCTCGCATTAGAAAGAATCCATTTAACCGCCTTGTGTCTCAAATACAGATTGTTTTGTCTGTACGTGTCATCCAGTTCAGAGGGCGCATTCTTACACCAAGACACAGTGAGGCTTCACACAGCAGCCTTGAGCCTTCTCCTTCTCTTCACACATCCTTTTTTTATCTCTCTTCTTGTAGCCAAGTCCTCGTTTTTTTCCCCCTGTAACAACTCCCTCTACTATTCATCCTTCTCACAGCAGCAAGGCAACTTGATTTAAACTTAGCAACTCTTCTCGTAATTGCAAGTTTTATTTCCTGCATGTGTTGCTACCAAAATATCTGGATTTTCGAGGACTACTTGATGAAATCATCCTTGAATACTTGTGCAAATCTGGACAAAGCCAGCTCCAGTGGCATTTTCATTCTGTTTTGGCGTCCTCTTGGTGACTGAGGGCTCACAAGCAATCATTTAGTTCATGTCTGCCTCCAGCGGCTCACACAAGAGGTCAGCAATTCATTTTAGCACAAGGCTATTTAAAGCTTTTAAAGTCAGTAGTAAAATTTTAGAATCAATACAAAAACCTAGCAGGGAGCCAGGGCACGGTGGCCATAGTGGGCAGGTTTATGTTCATGTCTCTTGATCTCGGTAATAATTCGAATGGCAGAGCTCTGCAGCAGTTGGAGACATAGCAGCAGCTCTCATTAATTTCCAGAGGAAAGCATTACAGCACACATCCAACTGTCCATCCACCTGTTAATGCACATTTCAGATTAACAAGTGCAAAAGTAAAACACAAAAAAAGACACAAAAGTGGGCCTGAAACTCAAATTTAATGCAGAAGTGATTAATAAAAGCGTGTGCAGATGCATCTTTCTCAAGCTGTAATTAGCTCATATATATTTCAGAGCAGCTGCAATTGTCCCTGCGTCAAGGTACGAGCTTGTTTGCTTTAAAGTGCTGATTTTATATTTAATTTAACTGCACGGCCTGTCATCTTCTGAAATAAACCAGCCCAGAAATTTAAATGACTTCCATTTTCTATCTTGGAACATATCTGACACATGACACAAGCATTTCATTCACGCCTCATAGCTCCCGTCCACATTACATCCTTTTGTCAGAGAAGCAGTCAGACTGTGCAGCTATTGTAGCCCCCCTCTTTTTCCCTACAAGGGCCTGTACAATTTCAGGCAGCGCTTGCAGAAGAATGCCCCCACCGTCCTAAATGAAATCATTCTTTCTCCTCCAGTCTGTGATCCAGTTAACAACCCAGCTCTGCCAGGAAAAAGACAGAAAGAGATAAGAAAGGCAGAAAAGGAAGAGACGGAGGAATAAAAGCCTCAGATGCCCTTCGCCCCTCCTCGAGCTGCCAGAGACCCCCCTCCAAAGATCTGCAAGCCATGTTGTGAATCAGTAACAATCAGAACATTCACAAACGTGGCTGTGCTGCCGTTTCTTTCCACTAAGATCTATGATTTGCCAAGTGCTCCCTCTGAGAGCGACCAGTAGCCAAGCAAAAAAAAAAAAAAATCCTCCCCACCATCTCTTCCCCAAGCAGTGAGAACACCCCTGGAGTGCTGAGAAATTGCTCCTGCCATGTCCCCTTCAAATGCGTGTGAATTCCAAATAATGTTCCACAGCCAAATAGCAGTTGGCACGGGGCCGCGGCGAAGGGCTCAAGAGGGACTCGCTCCCACGGAGAGCGGGGGAGGACGGAGATAGTTAGGAGGACGGCATAGGGAGTTCAGTTAGACACGACAGACTCTTTAAAATGTGCAAGAAAAAAAGCTTTGCTGGACTGTTTTATATGCTAAAATGTATGTGTGGCACAGCGTCGACTTTGAATCAACAGGATTTCAGCTGAAATAAGCAAAGCAAAGTGAGTTCTGCAATGTGCTTCAACAGCCAATTAGCAATTCCACACGCACTCACCCTTGGAACGTGGTGAAAATATGGCCTCATAATGCTGAGCGGTCACTCGCAGAGCTGGACAACTGCATAAGAAAGTCCAACACCTGCTGCTATGCAGACTTAATAACTGATAATAACTGATAATGTATTCAATCCATTAGCCACAGAGCTGCTGTGCACTCAGAGTGCCAAAGCCAACAGCAGAATATGGGATCACATTACCTGCATGCAAGTTTGGAAATAATGGAGAAAGTGTCATTAGATTATTATGTATTGAGGCTAAAAGTAAAGATATGAAGGCTGAGATGGTGAATGTTGCACATTTAATGCAGGAAGTCATGACCTTTCCTAACTGGAGCCAAATGTTTTTATCCTGCTTTTGAACTTTAGCTGTTTGTAAAAATTGAACATTTACATCTAAGATTTTAAAGATTGCTCTAATATCAACTTTCTCACCGGGTTTATTTAAAAAGCCAATTCAAGTCGCACTCATGTGACCGATGTCAACAAAGCCTGTGGAAAAATTAAAGGAAAGGTATTTTATAACCAGGAGGTCGAAAGGTACCACTGTGACCTTTAAAGGAGTCACAAAGTCTGCATCAGGAGGTGAAAGAGGAGCAGGTGGCAAAAGTCAGCCACGAGATTTCCACCCAGATGTGAACTCGTTCAATAAGTTTCCCTTTTTTTTTAAACTCTCCTTAACAACTTGCTGTTTGATTAGGTTTAGGTGTCAGAACAATGTGGTTATTTTTTGCAAAATAGCAAAGTTTAGGTTAAAATACAACAATCTGACAGTATGTTTCTAGGTTGCCATGGTGATGAGTCCCACCGAATGCAAAACATGATTGACTGACATTAAAAAAAACAACAAAATAAATGGCAAAGATATGCTGATTTGAAACATATCTGTGACGACTGGTCAAACACACAAAATACGTCACTGAAAGAAAAAAAAGCTGAGAAAGTAGTTTAGTTTGTGAGGAATTAAGCAACAATACTGATGCTGGAAAGTTTTCACTCTTTTGTTGAGGTTTAGCTAAATATCTTGCATCAGTCGACACTTTCACAGCGATAACTACTTGTCAGAAGTTTAATTAAGGTTGGGCACCAAAATTAATTCGTTCGATTAATAAAATTATATGATTTGGTTTTTCTTTTGACAACATGTTGAAGCTTCTCCTCTGATTGTCAATGCAATCAGCAATATTTCATTTTCCATAAACACTGTCTCTTTATCAGGTGTGACATGACTTTACTACATCAGCATCATCGCCAGAATTACTTTCTATTCTTTTGCCTTGTGCTAGTTTACTTTATTTATTGTACTTCTATCTTGTTGCTTTTTTTTTTTACTCTGCACTGCATTTTCTTACGTTTAATTTTCTTTCTGAGCAACATCTGGCAAAATAATTTTCTTGTTATTAAGTTTTATCTTGTTTTTTGGGTTGTCACTGTCATAAATTCAACCCCAAATCATATATATGTTTTCCCTGAGCAACAGTAAAGCTTTAAAATAAATGGCAAACATGTTGATTTGAACCGTAAAATCAAAACCTACGACAATAAAGTAAACCAACCTAATTAAAATCAGCAATAGCTTGTTGTTGTAAGAGGTTTTATGTAGCGTACGTACAGTGTTAGCAACAGGGGAAACCATCTATTGCACTATTAATAACTAAAACACTTTCCACTCTGCTGATGTGGCCCTAATTTAACCTCATTAGCGACCCTTTGAAGTGCACAGCCAGTTTAGTCGCCGCTTGCAGGCTTTTCCACTGTCGGGAATGTCAAGATCACTTTAAACATGGTTGATGCGTTCTTTGTTGGCCGTGTGGTGTGCTAGCCTGAGTGAGAGAGCAAAGACGGTAAATGTAAGTTTTAATCCAACCAAACATCGTTTAGTGAGCCTCTGGCCTCATAACATTAGTCTGCCACAGTGTAAAACAAACAATCACTCCACATTCTGGGTGAGTCTGCCTCACTGCTCGACTCCATCAACCCCTGAAGGCTTCATCTCATAGAAGTTGAGCAAAGTTTTCAGAGTGGAAGAGCAGCGCTTACAACAGCTGGAGGGAATCCCTCAAGGAGAAGTGCGAAGGCCGTGTTAAGTAACTGCTGGGATGCAGTGCAAGAGTCGGTTATTTGCTCTTTCTGTTGCATGGGAAGCATCTCAGAAACGAGTCCAAACTGTATTCCAGACAGTAGTGAGCGAGCTCTGTGCCAACACTGAGCTGGACTCCCCGGCACCACACTTGTTTTGTTTGGTTTCCTCTGGTTTAAAACAGCACAGAGCAGCAGGACTGGTAAACATGAGCTTACTACGTGTAGTTTACTGATGTAGAGGAACAGGATTTCATTGACCTCGCTGCCTGGCAGCTGGAGCTGTTAGTGTGTGAACATGCAGCGTGAAGCTGTCAGTGATAGTAGCAGCAGCTACTGAACACACTGAGACACATACGGTGTCTATGAAAAGAATTCACCACCCTTTGTCTGTTCATTCATTCTGAACATTAAGTCATGATCAATTTATTTGTCTTTGTTGATAAGAAATTCTGAATAAAAAGACTCTTTTATGTTGAAGTGAAACATACATACTGTATATATGAGGTGTGTCAGAAAAGTTTCAGGACTGGGGTCACAAAAGATATATTTCAAATCCAAACTACAAGTTTCCTCCAGCCTCCTCTGCCTTCACGCCGCCATGCACTCCTGGAAGGATTCTTTCAGGATCCTCCTCAGCTCCGTCATCACAGCCATCTTGATGTCGTCCACGTCTTCCAAACGGGTCTCCTTGATGACCACTTGAGCTTGGGGAGGAGGAACGAACCCCACAGAGCCAGGTGGGGTGAGGAGGGAGGTTGCTCCAGCACGACGATGTTCTTCTCAGCCAGGACCTGTTGGATGCTCAGGTCATTGTGAGCAGACACGTTGTCACGGTGAAGCAGCCACGACTGACCTGCCAAAACTCTGCCTCTTCTCACACTGAACAAAGCAAACGCTGCAGGATCTCTTTGTAGACGTGCTGGTTCACTGTCTGAAGGGGAAGACTCATAGTTTGTAGTTTGGGTTTTGTGACACAGTCCTGGAACTTCTTACACACCTTATATATATATATATATACACACTCAGGTATCTATATGTATACACCTGTACCTGGACGGTCCAGTCAGTGGTGAATCAGTGACTCTGTCTCCACCATGAAGACATACAAACAATCCAAGCAACTCTGTGAAAAGGTTTTTGAAAAGCACAAGTCAGGGGGTGGATACATGAAAATGTCCAAGTCACTAAATATCTTCTAACCTTCTTCCGTTGACTTCAGTCTCCCATAAGCCTTCTGGTGGGCTCTAGTCAAAGTTAAAGAACTTGAAGCTCCTCCAGAGGTGTCCAGGTGTCTTGGTGGCGTCCCTCACTCGTCTCTTTCTTGCACGGTCACTTAGTTTTGTGGACGGCCGGCTCTTGGCAGGTTTGTTCATGTGCCATATTCCTTCCATTTAAGGATGGGTTTAACTGAACTCCAAAAGATATTCAGTGACTTTTCTAGTATCCATCTTCTAACTTCTCTTTCAAACACATTCTTACAGAGTTCTAGGAGTGTTGTTGTGTGACTGGACCTTCTGGTGCAGGTGTCTTCATACTACAATCACTGAGACACTTTCACTGCAGATGATCACCATCTGTTTGGCTTCCAGCCCCAACTGGCTGCACTTGCACAGAATTAGGTGAGTCACTTTAAAGGGGATGAATATTCCCGTAATCACTTATTTTGCATTTTATGTATTTAATTAATTGATATTAATTTCAGATTCAGATTCAGAAAACTTCATTTGTCCCCAGGGGACAATTAAAAAGGCACAAAGAGGCGGCAGTGCGACGATGACGTAAAGATAAGGAACATAAATAAAACAAATAAATATGAATATATATACAAATGTAGGAAAAGCAAGATCATAAGAATAAAAAATACAATGAATAGAAGGGCTGCAGGGTGGAGCAGTTGGTAGCACTGTTGCCTCACAGCAAGAAGGTTGCCGGTTCGGGTCCAGGTGGAGGCACCAGGATCTTCCTGCGTGGAGTCTCCATGTTCTCCCCGTGCAGCGTGGGTTCTCTCCGGGTTCTCCGGCTTCCTCCCACAGTCCAGAAACATGCTGAGGTTA
>NW_007578898.1:182598-217798 GCF_000690725.1 Stegastes partitus | reverse complement strand
CATTCTGAACATTAAGTCATGATCAATTTATTTGTCTTTGTTGATAAGAAATTCTGAATAAAAGACTCTTTTATGTTGAAGTGAAACATACATATATATGAGGTGTGTCAGAAAAGTTTCAGGACTGGGGTCACAAAAGATATGTTTCAAATCCAAACTACAAGTTTCCTCCAGCCTCCTCTGCCTTCACGCCGCCATGCACTCCTGGAACGATTCTTCCTGGATCCTCCACAGCTCCGTCCTCACAGCCATCTTGATGTCGTCCACGTCTTCCAGACGGGTTTCCTTGATGACCCCCTTGAGCTTGGAGGAGGAGGAACGAACCCCACAGAGCCAGGTGGGGTGAGTAGGGAGGTTGCTCCAGCACGGCCATGTTCTTCTCAGCCAGGAGCTGTGGGATGCTCAGGGCGCTGTGATCAGACACGTTGTCACGGTGAAGCAGCCACGACTGACCTGCCAAAACTCTGCTTCTTCTCACACCGAACAAAACAAACGCCGCAGGATCTCTTTGTAGACGTGCTGGTTCACTGTCTGAAGGGGAAGACTCATAGTTTGTAGTTTGGTTTTTGTGACACAGTCCTGGAACTTCTTGCACACCTTATATATATACACTCAGGTATATATATGTATACACCTGTACCTGGACGGTCCAGTCAGTGGTGAATCAGTGACTCTGTCTCCACCATGAAGACATACAAACAGTCCAAGCAACTCTGTGAAAAGGTTCTTGAAAAGCATAAGTCAGGGGGTGGATACATGAAAATGTCCAAGTCACTAAATATCTTTAAGAGCCCAGGTAAATCCATCTTTAGGTAAAAGAAGCAATATGGCCCATGTCCTCAAAAGCTAAGTGACTGTGCAAGAAAGAGACACCTATGCCTCCTCTGAAGGAGTTACAAGCGAGTACTGACCTCCATGCCTCATGATGTGGATGGTGTGTTTATGATGATGTGTAGTATTTGTATGAATGTTATGTAGGCATTTTATCTTTACCACGGAGGAACGGTAGCATGTAAAGTCATTGTCTAAGAGTTAGTGCTGAATGACTGGTTAGCTCATTGGCTGCCAAACATATTGAGATTCAAACTTGTTAAATTGGATTTTTTTAACTGTTGCAAATTAAATTTTGTTTGATTTTGGACTTTTGGATGGAAAAAAAACTGTTAAGGACTTACTTGAACTTTATAACTCCACATTAACTAATGAAGTCGTGGGTAGTTGGCTGCAGCCCTGCTCAGCTGAAACACAAACCAGTTGTCTGGTTAACACTGTCAATATCTGCATGTTATTACGAGGTCACATGTAAAATGTATGCCACCTCTTGTTCAGCTATGCAGGTTTAAAGTCCCAGCACCTATCAATGCCAAACTGTTCTCTCGGTTCGTCGTCATCATTGAGTTGAACTGAATGAAAAAAAAGAATCGTCCGTACTTGGACTCCACATGAGTGCTCCTGTCTTGCATTCAAGGCCTCGTAGCTCTTCAGAATAACACCACAGTTGTGGGTTTAGGACGTGTGCAAACCTTTGTCTGAATTTGGTTTGGCCTTGGTCTCACATTTCAGTGGCTATAATTCAATTCAGAACATTTTGTTGTTTTGAATGGTCTCCTTGCTTAAGGCGAGCAGCTAAAATGAACCCCAATGTGCATGAAACGAGATACAACTGCTTTGAGAATTCAATAAACATGCTGTAATAAAACCACCCATTGTATCCATTATTCTTCAGGGTACTGTCTGCCCTGCCACAAAAGTTCCAATGTGCCCAAAAAAACCCAAAAAACATGTGATACTGGGGAAATAACCTGCCAGCAGCAGTCGCAACGGCGATAAGAAAATATTCATTTGATAAATTATCTCAGTGCATAATGCCAAGACTCAACAGTGGCAAGAAACAGGCTGAAAAATTACAGCCAAAGTATGAATGCGATTGAACAGTCGAACTGGGCAAAGTGTGTGAGTTTATGTGCATGATTTTGTGTGTAATATTGAGGTCAAAAGTAAAACAGAAAGTGGATTAATCATTGTCTCCTACATTAGGCGCTGCTGCCATTTGGATGCTAAATACAATCCTCAGCCATAGATCTTTTGTTAGAGTCGCTTGAAAGGACCACACAAACTCCTCTTATGACAAATAGGACCCATACATTAACGGTAATTTTATGCAGCGCCAAGTTAAGAGAAACAGCCACACTTTTTTTTGAGCAGCTCAGCAGGGGGGACAAATTGCTCATAGATCTTTGGAGCTGTTAAAACGAGAGGTTGATTTGTTTTTGAGCATCAGCACAATTTTGCGTTTTTTTTTCTCTCTCTCTCTCTCCAAGGAGAAATGTTTTTAGCTCTTACATATTTCTCAGACTTGAAAAAAAAAAAAGAAAAATGCTTGTTTATCCATCACAGCGATGCCAGAGGAGAGAAGACGATGGAGGACGGCTTTAATGGTTTCGTTGGCACCTTTTGTGCAAGAAACTGAAATCTATGTACATATTTTATATGAGCTGTAACGAAACATTTTGATCAAGCTGGATCTTTATCAAGTCAAATTAAGAGAACAAACTCAGGCGTCAACTACATTTAGCTGTTTATCTGCTGCTGTGTGTCTTTGATCTGCTTTTTAATATCTGTCTGACTTTTAAAGCAAAAATGTTAATTTTCTTACTAACTCAGGGTGAGATGGGACGATCTGTATGCTTTATATAAATAATCACTCTTATAAATCACTCCATGAAGCTGCTCACACACTGGTTTTTCTTAACCTGTGATTTTCATTGTGTTGCTGATGTCTGAGCTGCTGTGGGTCCTTGTTTAGCTTCAGGCTGCTCACTGATGTCATTAATGGTATGTTTGTTTCCCGCCTCCCATCTATGGTTTATTCAAGACGCATGCGTTCGGGTGATTTTCACCCGGGGTTAGTGACAGAGGGTAACATATTTTATGGGTGTCATATACCTGATGTTAGTGTTTGTGAGTTGAAATCAGGCGTCTTTGCACTTTTCAAGGGAAACAACATTCAGGCGGGTCGGTCACATCCTCTGATCCATTTCATCCACAGCTGTCATCCTGTCACAGCCTTAGTTACTCTGCTAACAAGTAATTAACATGTAGCTAATGTTAATTTACATCTGAAATCATTAGCTACGCAGATTTATTTATTTTTTCTACTAAAGCTAAGCTTTTAGCTATAGCTAGCTACAAGGGAAGCTGTAGGAAAAAAAAGAAATGTCCAGAAAGTCAGTGAAATACCTGACTGAGAAGGAAATACAAGAGCACACTAATGTTAAAATTAGTAACACCATCACTAACACCGGGTATATTTTACCCAATATAATATTCTGGATAAAATATAGTTTTCATCAATTTATGTAAAAGTACAACACTGTATGACAAACTGTAGGACTGGGACATGTGAGCCTGGTCTGGTGAAGGCCCAGTTTGGTTCTGGTCTTTCTAAGGAAATTCATGTCGTCAAAAAAAACACCATTTTTCATCAACCTCTGCCCCAGCTGTCAGTGATGCAGGAGGACTGTGGCTTCACCAGACACATGTCCCAGGAGTGGCTGGACCAAAGAACAGGTTCACAGCTCCATTATTTTTTCTGTTTGGAAATTTCTCGTTAAGGATTACCTGATTTTTCAATAATTTTGCTGCTTTTTTATAGGGTCCCCCATGGTACCTTTTTGTTATTTCATGTGATATTGTATATTGGGAAATTAAAGAAGAGTACTACAATTTGGCATACAGTGTTGTACTTTTACATAAATTGATGAAAACTGTATTTTATCCAGATTATTATATCAGGTAAAATATACCCGGTGTTAGTGATGGTGTTACTAATGTTAACGTTTGTGTTCGAGGGTAAATTAATGAGAAATCCACTGATTTGGCCAGAACTCACTAACTTTATTTGCAGAAACACTGCTATTTATTTTTACATCCCAGGAATATTGTGTCTCAGATTTTTATTTATTTTTTAGCTCATTTTCATGTCTTTTGAACAAACCTACGATGTGATTCCACCCATACTCCTGCCCTGCTAATATTCATGTTTCTGCTTGTCGTTTTGCGTCTGCATCATTTGTTTTAAATCAAATCTTCAACATTAGAGCTTGTTGCTCGACATTACAGCAACCTGAAGCGAGCCAAGTCAGCCAGTGAACTGAAAAAGAAAAAAACACAACAGCTATAAGGGCTATAAGTGGGTCAAGCTGAGCCTGCTGGGGAGGCGTCCGGCAGGATTCCAGATGCGAGTGGGGGGCGGTGGTGGTGGTGGTGGTGGGGCTTTTCCATACAGGCAAGGGGTCGACCCTGCAGCATGTCGCCCCGATGAAAACCACGTGTGGCCCAGGGAGAAGGTTCACTCCTGAAACCAGATGTGCACCAGCTCAGGTGTCACTCACTTTGCGATCTGCTTCCTCATCTGACTGACTCACAGCCAAGCGCTCGCTCAGGCTCACTCGTCCTACGTAAGTCGTCTGTCTTGTGGTTCAGAGGCAGACGGATTCCTGACTTGAGAAACGCAGTGATTAATGGACATGCAACATTCTGATATTACTAAATCTGTTTCCCACGCAGCAGGACGTGGACGTGACCTAAAGCTCGGGCATGAACTGTGTCTTCTTCAGCAAACCCCTTCAAGTATAGAATAAAATGCATTTGTCCCTTTTTATTTTATTTTTCTAGTTGGCTTGAAAATAAAACCTGAAAATAATGGCATATGGTTCGTTGTAAAGAAATGACAAAGAAAAGAAGCTCTGACAGAAACAGCTAATTATGTTTTCACTGACAGCTAGTGTCATATGCAAGAAGAAAATAAATCTAGTATGAGGCCACTTCTTGTTTTTTTTTCTTCTTTGTCTTTTTTAAATCATTATTTTTATACTTAAATATTATATAGAAATCTTGCTTTTATTCATTTCACTTGATGTTTGAGCATAAAAAGTAGATCTTCACAATTTATTCATAAGATTTTTGGAAACCACTTAGTCTATAAAATGTAAGAAAATTGTGAATTATGCTGCTCACAGTTTTACAGAACCAAAACATTATATTTCTAAAATGGTATAAAACTGAGAAAAGCTGAACTGTTGAACATTTGAGCTGTTTTTCACGCTGCAGTCGCTGCTTGATAAACTTTTCTGTGCATCAACTAAACTGGAAGATCAACGTCTTGCTTTGCTTCAATCAATTCCCTATAAGCTGTATATAACATAAATATGCTTTCTATGTGTTCTAGTGTCAGTTACACAAAGCAGAAAGTAAAGGTCACCGGTGCAGCTGAGCGAACGAGCTTCGCTATAATAGGAGGTCACTTCTGATAAAAGTCAAAGACACAAACGATACCACAGATCTGTAATGACCTGAAGCTGACCGGTAACTGATCTTCAAAAGAAATATCCAGCGGCAAAGCATGAGGGATTATTGCAGCGTGGGTCCGGGTCATTAGTCCTGTAATTTGACTATGTGATGGATATGGAGCGTGTTTATTACCGCGGCTGCTGCGAGCCTGGAAACGTTATGTAACTTCTGGCCGAGCTGCTCCATCTTCTCCTCTATCTTTTGGTTTATTTAATAGTTTTTGTGGATGTTTCAAGTCATTACCTCTCGAGTCCCATAAACCCTTAAATCACACTCATAAACCCTGCAGTTATTTTGAAGAGTGCTTGAACGACTTCTTTTTTTTCTCTCCTCTAAACCAACCGCACAAGCTTTTAGTGTCATTTTTCTGCTCTCTTCCTGTGTATTTCATATGTTCCCCTTTTTATCGCCACAATAAAAGCACAAACAGGAAAACAAAGTCGATCACCGATCAGTGAAGTCACTGCAGGTGTTTTCCATCATCTGTGAAATCAGAACATCTGCAGTGACATCACAGAGCCGGCTGAGAGTGAAACTGGAACACGCTTGAAAGTTTCAAACAATAGATTTTATTTCTAAACCACTCTGAGAAGAAAAAGCGAGTTGTTTAACCGACTTAAATGAATTGTTTCAAGTCGTATCAGGTAATTCAATCCGGTTTATTCCAATTAAGCTATCAGGTCATGTTAATTCCACTGACTCATGTGAGATCAACTTTCTCTCATATGAACAGTCTGCATGACTACAAGTCCATTCTGAGGAAAGCAAACTGAAGATTTAACATTTTAATTCTAATTTTATGAAATTACAGACTCCAAATGAAGTGGAGTAGAAATGAAGCATCGTGTCGTTCATGTATAGAAACAGTCCTTTAACCTTCTTTAGCTGCAGCATACGTATCCAAAGGTTGCAGTAAAACAAGACGATGAGCATTTGTTTAGGAATTGTTGGGTTTTCAGTTTTGGGACCCAGAGCTGCACAACTACAGGTTTTCAATAAGTCTATTTAACATAAGTACATTTACATCTACAGACTAAAGTAGACTCTGCAAGGAATAACGTTACTAAGCAACTGGCCCTGTAGTCACTTCCTGTTTACCAGTAATTGAATTAAAACACACGGACACTTTTTAACCTGCCGCGCATACCTCATGTACACAAATAAATAACCAGTCTGTGTGTTATAAGTTCTGTGTTCAGCCACCGGGTTCGTCTTATTATAAAGTAATACAGAAAACATTCAGAGAGTTGTTCATAGAAATCGCAAATTAAAAACCACCTTCAAAAACAAACACAGTCCATATCTTTTATGTCTCTACATTATGTAGAACTGTTGTGAAAAGGTTAAATTATTTCACATGAAAAGCTGCTGGAACTTCACTGATATTCAATTATCAAACCTTTTATTGGATTCAGATTTGGGGCGTTGTTCTGACCCTGAGGGAGAAACATAAACATAACATTAAATAAATAAAGTAGATTTACTGTTTTAACAAAAGGTTGGTGGAGTCTTTAATGTGATTCAGAGCGTGGTGGAGTTTGACTCGTTGCCGCTCATCGTTCCCCAGCCGGCTGATTTCAACGTAACACCAGATCTGCTCTGAGGCCACAAGCCGACGATCACAGAGGCCTCAAGTCTCTTTTCTCCTCCCATAGTTTCCTCCTTCTCTGTTTTTCCTGCTTTTTTTTGTTCTCCTTGTTCTACCCAACTGCACAGACTGTCCTCCTCTCATCCCCAAAGACCCAAGGCATAAATTGAGTGGAAAGTTTCTCGCAGACAGCGCAGCGATGCGGGTCAGGTGAACATGGATGTGTGTGTTTGCCCTGTTACATAATCCACCTCTGGCAGGTTAGAACAGTGCAGAGATATGACACCTTCTGGCTGAGCTCCAATCACACACATGTCTGTCTCTGCCTCCCTCCGTGGGTCCAAATCCCAAACACCACAAGCATCAAACCTCCCCTCAGGCCTGCTTTTTTTTCATGCAACCCATCCCTCCTCTAACTCTTCCTGGAGACAAAAAAACATGTAAACATTTGCAAAATGTTTGTTCCAAAGCAAACTGTTCACTTGAAGGTCAGAGGCTTCCTCTTATTCACACGGTGACAGTCTGATGTATGCTGAGGACGAGACATTCAGCAAGATGACGAGTGAAACAAAAGTAAATCAAACTAAACTTACAAATAAATTCACAGGAACCCAAAACAGACCAGATGATGTGGGCCGAGGTCTGGTTCTGTCTCTCTTCTGACACTTTTCTTTACAGTTTGTCACATTTTACATATTTTTTAAAGCTGTTTTTTTTTTTTTTTTTTTGTTTGTCACATTTTACATATTTTTTAAAGCTGTCTTCTTCTTTTTTTTTTATTCGTTCATTACTGTGGTTTGCCACTTAGCTCAACTATGTGGCCATAATTTAATTCATGTATTCAGTACTTTTGGTGTGGGGGGCTGCTTTCATAGTTTGGGTTTGGGTCTTTAGTGCCACTTAGGGAAAGTCCTAATGCTGCAGCATATAATCAGATTGTGCACAGCAGAGCGGCAGCACTGTGGCACAGTTGTGTCCTCAAAACCTCTGGGATCAACTTATCAGCCATCAGACGTCTGTAATGCTCTTGTGCATCCTGGTAATCTGCTAATAATGTTCACAAACCTCAGTAAGTGTGATTTCAGAGGTCACAGTTTAAATCTAAAGGAAAAGTTCAGCATCAGTGCAGGAAACATAGTGTCCTCATATACAGAGGCTGAAAGGACAAGATGGGAGGTGAGGATGCTGGATGGATCCACCTCTATGTGTCCGGTCACAAATGTGCACAAAACATTTTAACTGCATGTTACTTTAAGGCTTGAATCTGTGAATCTGGAGAAATATTGTTGATAATTTGTAGTCAGCATGTGTCATTCATTCTCATTTCTTTTCCTTACGTATAACTTTCCTACTGTGCATAAGCAAAGGTGCAAAGGACAACTGAAATACTTGTTTCTCATTTACAGAGCCAGGGCTGTGTATAAAAACTTTTCATCCATCCATCATCTCTACACCTTAATCCTCACTAGGGTCATGGGGGGCGGAGCCTATCCCAGCTGACTCAGGGTGAAGGCAGGTTCACCTGGACAGGTAACCAGTCTATCACAGGGCTACACTTAGAGACAGACAACCAAGCACACTCACATTCACACCTACGGACAATTTACAATCACCAATTAACCTCAGCATGTTTCTGGACTGTGGGAGGAAGCCGGAGAACCCGGAGAGAACCCACGCTGCACGAGGAGAACATGGAGACTCCACGCAGGAAGATCCCGGGTGTCCTCACCGGGACGTGAACCGGTGACCTTCTAGCTGTGAGGTGACAGTGCTAACCGACTGCACCACCTTGCAGCCCAAAACTTTTCATTATTATTATTATTATTATTATTATTATTATTATTATTAAGCACGACAGAATGGACAGTTAGCAGATTGTGAGGAGATAAATTTGACAAAAAGTCTATTTAATTGGAATTGCCTACTCTACCTTTAACCTTTACTGAGTGTTTTAATGAATCATATTTTTACTATTATTAGCAATTTCCACAATTCTAACCAACTGCTATCATATCATAGTTGCTATGCACAGATATTAATGATAAAAAAAAAAAGCACTGACATATGAAATAAAAGTTTGGATTTTGTTGAATCATCCAACACTTTTTCACATTAAGGCTGTTTTGTGCAAATCTCTGAAGTCCAGTTCCACAATCTCATTCAAAACCTCCCCACAACAGAGGAAGCTGCTGTAGCAGTAGCGTAGCTGTACGGTTCAGGTGTTGGTAAACTTGTGGTGAAAGTACTGCAGCTGTATTCTGATATACTCCTTCATTTTCAATCCTTTACATTAATCACGTCTCTAATCACGGCTTTACATTTGGAACAACCGTGCAGACATACATGCAGAATCAACAGTAACTTCTGTTTGCCCTGTTAGGAATGAAGTTGTCGGCATTAATAGAATCCAGAAACTGTGCTGGATGCATCCAGCTTTCTCCCAGTTATTGTATAAGTGCTGCTAAGTGTTCTTACAGTGTGTGGAATGTGAAGCATGTGAAAGTCAGTTGTATTTTTCTAAGACATGAGGTTGAGGCAGAGGTTGCTTCACAGCACATTTTCCATCAGTGGCAGCAGATTCTTCTTTTTTTTATTCCCCGCATGTGCTTCTGTTGCATAATGGAGCGACTCGAACGAAAACAAAATCCGCCTTGCAGTGTTGATTTTGAGCACGAATATGGAAAACATATGGCGCTATTGAAAAGCCACTGTACTGTCGCTCTTGTTTGTTTGGTCACATCCTCGGCGAAGGGATGCGCAGATGGGACTTGTCATTCAGAGTGACTGGCTTCTGCAGCTGCCGGCGCCAAGAATTTACATTCAGGAGTGCAAAAAAATAAAGTATTGGAGGGTTGTCTTCTGAAGTGGGCCACAGCTGAGGAGCTGCTAGAGACGAACGAGACTCAGAAATGTACATCTGAGGTGTTTTTGCTGATCCGGAGAGGCTCTCGGGGAGGAGCTCAGCGTCTCAGACACACTTCATGGCTGTTAATGGACAGACTGGCTGTTGTAAGAGTCTGAACTTGTGACCTCACACATGCAGGGAAACCCCCTCGTATCCTCCAAATGGTCCTGCCTCCTCCGTTTATACCAGGACTTCCACAGGCCTCAGCCTTTTTGAACAACTGCCAGTCTGAGAGGCAGATCCTGAGTGGTTTTGAAAAGAAACGGATGACCTGGATGGTAATTAGGGATGAGAGTTGAAGCTCGGTGCTTTTCGGCTGCTGACTGAAATGCGTCTGCAGCACTTAGCATTAAACTGCAGACAGACTACAAGTTGGCATCAAATGCGCCGTCGGATTTGAGACTTGTTTGATGTTTCTTTGATCAAATAGGATCTGGTTTAACTTGATTTCTGTCCCAGTTTTGTCTAGAAAACGTTCAGACAAACTGAGTTATAATATTGGCACCATCCAGATATTTCAAAAACATTTAAATTATGAACATTGAAACAGTTGAAAGTCACTAAAAAGTTCTTACATTTGTCTTTCCTTAAATCAGATTCATAATGAATTCCTTAATTAGTGCACTGGAAGCTTAAAATGATGAAAAACAGATTTATTTGATTAAACTACACTGAAAACAGAATAGTTGAAACAGCTTAATTCACAGCTTCAACTGCTAACAGGGAATTTACTCAAGTTTATCCAAATTAAGCTGTAAAGTAAAAACAATGACTCAAGTTAGATCTGCTTAAAGCAGAGTGTAAGAGCAAAGGTTCACCTCATTAAAAGGTTTTTACTTGCTGTTTAAGATGCTTCAGAACCTTAGAATCCACTGTTCCTGAAATTCACACAATTTTTTTCTGCAAGCAAAACCACAAATGTAGAATTAAATGCTCCGTCTGTTCCACGTGTGCATTAGAAACTCAAAACATGCACATATGTGCCTCTCCAACTGGCCAACACCCAGCATGGACAAACATCTTTGAAATGTCAGCTTCAAAGCCAATCTTTGTCTGCTTAGGTGTGAATTATGTGCACCGGCACCACCCACCAGCCCTCTGCACACAGGCAGCGGTGACCGAGGGGGGCCTCCAACCAGATGTTGGCCATCCCCGACTGGTGGAGGTCAACGGTCGCGGGCTGATAGTCGGGGTTAGAGGGGGCTTTGGTGGCAAGGGACGTAACGTCTGCTGAAACCAGGCCATGCAGCACCTCATCAGCTGCAGATAAACAGAGCGCGCCCTCCGCTGACCTTGTGTGGTTTGAATTAGAGCTGCCATGACGGAGGTCTGCTAATTGAATTCTGCCCCCACTAATAAACAACAGGTGATCGATATTTTTAGGAGGTAATTTGTTGACTGGTAACATTTCACTGATGGTATTTATATTATCTGATTTGTATTTTTTATTTTTGCTTTTACAGCATCATCTATTATATCTTCTCTAAATATTAGCTCATTATCTGGTTATGGTCATATTACAATATATATTATTATTTTAAATTCAGGCACCCATGGTTTATGTCAAACTACTCTGTAATAGACATGAAAGAAACGGTACTGAACAGAAAAGGTTGTGTATTAAAGCAAATTTTAAAATATTAAAAGCTAGAATTTTTTTTTTTTAAAGCAAGATTTCCCAAGTTAAATTGCAAATTTCTAAAACAAACCAAAAAAAAACCTCCACAAAATGTGAATTTACATGTTAAACGTACAATTATATTTATTTTAAAAAATCAGGCCAAAACTGTAAATAATGTCAAGACATCTGATTTTTTTTTTTTTCTTTGTGGATGGAAATTTGTTCGTTTAAATCAGTTGACCAAATCACACCATGTTTAATGTATGTACATTAAGGAAAAATAAAATTAAATAAATAAAAAGTATTGTTATTATACAGATATGCACTTTTATTTGACATTTATTTTATCTATTTCTGAGAAATAGTAAGTCATAAAAAACAAACTGTTATTTTACAGACTTTCCCCATTTTGTTAAATTACACATAATGTCTATAAAAAACAAGCCTCACTGTAATTAATACATAATGTCCACATACAAATCTATACTTTTACGAATAGTCATCAGTTTTGTTTTATGTTTTTTTTACATTGTTTGAATATAAAATAAACTGTTTTTCTGCACTTAATTCAGTTAAACATTACAGATGTTCACTGTTATTTTTACAGTTTGTTAACAGAGTATTCCATTATTTATTTATTTATTTATTTATTTATTTATTTATTTATTTATTTATTTAATGACCTCCTTGCTGCCAGATTTTCACATTTTTTAAGGATTTATTTATTTATTTATTTATTGTATTTTTTATTTTATTACAGTATGTATGAAAATATGCACAGTGGAAATTTGTGAGAATAGAACATTTTTCATTCTTCTGTTTTAACCTTCTAGATGTAAAATAAATACATAGATAGATAAATAAACAAACAAATAAATAAATACATAGATAGATAAATACATACATACATAAATACATACATACATACATACAAAAATAAAACTTCTGTCCAGCAGTACTATTTGTTTGGTCATTATTTTCCTCCCTTAGTAACTTTTTTAAAAATCAATATTTATTGATCAAAATAAATAAAATGAATTAAAGAAAGGTGCCAACAGTTTTCTATAGTTTGATCTGTAGAGTAACTCATGTATTGACCTGATGCAGCCACACTCATCTGTTCATGTGTTCATTGTTCATTCATGTCTGATTTTGTCTCTAAACTTCTGGTTGTTGTTGCCAATAAAGTTAAATTCCAGTCAAAAGTCTTGAACCCTTTGGTTTAGACATCCATGAGCTTGTCATGTGACCCGACACGGTGACATCAACCAATAGCATCCAGTTATAAAAACACAATCTTTCTCATAAAGTGACCTTCAGCATGAACCAGCTCCAGCGCTGGATTAGCTTTATGTTTATATGGTGAAAATCTGCAAGAGTGAATGAGTCCTCACTTGGTTTTGGATGAAGAAATACTGCATTTACATATATTTTAATCACCCGCAACTTGTGTTACATCTTAAAACACGTACGAGGACACGAATACCGACACATTGTGAGCAGCCGCCGTGAACAAATTTAACTAACAGAGCGAGTTCACTGATCCGGCTTCTGTGTGGGAGAAATGATTTAATTAGAGCCGCAATGTAAATGTAGCGGATGATTGTCAGACTGCTGTTGAACAAAGTCTCTCATTTTCTCCCACCTCTGGCAGTTCTTAATAATGTCCATTATATTACAACGGGCACGAGATAATCACAGGCTGTACATGTCAATCCACACAACGTATAGCCACGAGTTAAAAGGCAAAGAAACAAAGCACTTCCTTGTTACAGAAAGGTCAGTGGCAACATACTTGGACTCAAATAAGCAGCTGTTTGACTCGTTGTGGCTCTGAATCAATTAGCAGTTTGTTTAATAAGCCTTCGGTCGTCGTCGGTTTGATGGCTCCATAATCCTCCGACATCCACTGACCCTTATTGCCTGTACGTGTCCACACCCACCTGCTGCATCCGCAAACACTCACAACACACACACGTTTCCATTTACTTTATGTCATCTACTGTGAAAATACACTGTTTTACTGTGTGGTATCCATAAAGTCACATGACCCTGCTGGTGGCAAATGTGGCAAAACTACAGTTACATAGCAATTAGTTTTTCTGTGGCAGATTTGTGCCAGCTTCTAATAAAATGTTTAATCAGATGTTTTATTTTTATTTCCAGTAATGTTCCTCTAAAGCTGATGTAAAGTTTTATCAGAAGCATTCAGTGGGATGTTGTCAGTAACAGTCGATGATAACAAAGGAGCAACGTTCTCGAACCAACGTTAAAAAAAAGGTTTTCCAGATGTTATTAAAGCCTCAGATGACAAAAAGCTTTTTCCTGCAGAACGTTTCATAATGTTCCTGTAATATGAACCAATACCAACATTTGGTCTGACTGTTGAGGGGAGACAGAATATAATGTTTGTCTAGAAGACATTTTCACAAAGGAAGGATGTTTCAATACAACGTTCAGAAAACATTTTCAAGATGCTACTGAGACGGATGACCAACATTCATTATGAGACGTTCCTGCTGTGCGATATGTGAACAAAGGTGGAACATTCTGGCTGCAATGTTCTGCAGACGTTTTGGAGATGTTGTTGAGCTCTATAAAATGTTCCCATAGCGTTACATTATAACAGATCGGGAACGTATTCAGTACAACATTGAGTTTTGAGAACATCAAGTCCAACAATGTAATGTCCAAACATTTGGGAAACATCTTTAGCTTCCTGTTGTAAACTTAAAAAAAGAAAAAAAAAATCTCAAATGTTTTTGAAACAAAACTTCTAGCTGAAGTATGATCCATATAATCCATATAATCCATCTGTGCTTCGTCAACGAGGGAAGCTTGTCCAAACTTCATACTTGTCTTGCTGATTTGAACTTGCTTTAATCTTCTTCTTATCTTTATTTGTCGACTACATTTTTCTAGTTGGTACTAGAACATTTTAGTTCTTGACTGAACGCTTATATCTGCTGCAAAGACAAACCTCCTGCTCCTGATAGAACTGCAGAGAGATCGTAGCCAGAATGTAGTTTCCTGCTGCAGGAGAGCAGCGGTCAACCAAAATTATTATATTAGTTATCATTAGTGGTGAGATGCAATTTATGAATAAAAATCTAAACAATTAGAGGCTTTGTAATTAATTAATTAATTGCAATTAAGCACATTTTTAACAAATAGCAATTCTTGACACAATAAGTTTTACAATTCAAAAAACTTTTGGTTGGCGACTGAATCAATGAATAAACACACACATGAACTTAACAAACATGTTTATTTCATCCATACATCTGTCATTTGTCTGCTACGTCCACAGATTAGCGCAACCTTGAAGTGCAGTTATAGCTATTCTAATCTCCATTTTAAAACTTTTTGTCTTAAAGCTCTTTGTTGAACAATTTGCACACAACCATGTTGTCATCCAAGCTGCCTCATGAGTCCACAGGATCCATCAGTTTCTCACTTCCCATTCACTGTGTAATGAAACGCCCCGCGTCGTGTTCTGCAGCGCTGTGGGTAGACCTGACTTGACTAGACTATAAAGTAGACTTAACTTCAACTTTATGCAAATTTGGCAAATTTTGGCACCATCCCCCCTGTGGACACATCGCGTTAGGCCTTGATTAGAAAAAAAGAACGTCCCACCCAACAAGTCCCAGCTCTAGTTATTATGTCAGAAGGTTTCTGTCTGCAGAGCACCAGTGAACCAAGCTGGTAATTAAATATATCTGATGTTATACTATGTTTTAGTCACTGTCAACAAATCCTATGAAAAAAAAGAAGTATAAAAATGTAGACACCACTGCGTTGCAATGTAGTTCCTCATTATGAAGCAGGTATAAAACAAAAGTTTGACGCCATGTTCCTGCCACTTAGCATTACAGCTTTGGGATAAAAGCAACAGATAAACTTGGCCGACGCTCCCACTGAAAGGTGGAAGAACGGAGAATAAGGCCGTGGAAAAGCTGCTGAAGTTTTGTTGTTCGCCTGAGCTGTGTGTCGTTAGAGGAGGAGTTCTGGAAGATTACGGGCCAAACAAGAATCTGGAGTCTAGTTTTTTACTCCCCAGGAAATCTTTTTGATCTCACTTTCTTCTCGTGTGACTCTGAGAGGTTTTCTCTGACTCTCTCGTTGCTCAGAGCTCGCAGATGTTTCTGGTGTGTGTGTGTGTGTGTGTGTGTGTGTGTGTGTGTGTGTGTAAATATACTTTCATGCTTTCAAAAAGATGTCTGTGTGCATTACACACACATAGAGCACTGCATGCGTAGGTGTGTGCTTTAATGTTTTCATGTCTGTATGTCTGTGTGTGCGTGTGCACACCGTATATAAATTGCACACACAAGTGTTTGTGCACGTCTGCATTGATTGATGCATTTGTGGTCTGCTCACATGTTTGTGCATCCCAAGCTACTCGATGATGCTCGCATGTCTGCGTTTTTTTCAAAATTCAGAGTGACGTGTAAAATCAAGCCGATCTCAACTACCAGACTGAGCGGCTATTTGCCATTTATTTTTGCCATTTACGCAACACGACGCCCCATAAACTCTGGCGGGGGAATGGCTGAACCCTCTGCAGTCGTCATAATCAAAAGCAAGCGCTCGCTCCATCCATCTTAGCACTCTGTTCAGGCTAACAACATTACTATTCATCATCAGTATTCACACCTGTCCAAATCTATAACCTCATTGCCTGGAGGGAGGGGAAAGGGAAAAAAAAAAAGTCATCCCCGTCTTGCTGAGAAGGGAAGAATCCAATTCCCCTCTGCCTGCATCTCCTACATGCATTTGTCATACATCAACCAGACAAGTGAACTCCCTCCTCTCCTTGCACGCAGCTCCTCTCTGACCTGGCTAGCTTTGTCCTGACTCATAAAGAGGGCTAAATGAAAACCATCCCAACCCTCCCTCCTCTTCCTCCTCCGTTGCTCTTGTCTCTCTGCAAACTCATTTCCTCTGCACACTGTATCAGCGGGAAAAAAAAAAAGAGATACACACAATATCGAAGGCAAAGCCGGCCCGGCCAGCCCTCCCTCTGTCGGGCCCAGACAAACAGTGTACATTTCTTCAAGGAATTCCCTGAATGTGGGAGTGGAACCTGCAGATGTTGGAGTGCTGTCACCCCTTAAAAACCTCCAGCCCACTCCCAAAATGACGCCTCCACCCATCCCATGTTTCCCATTTGCCTCAGAGAGTGTTTTTGTGTGTGTCTTGTGAGTCTGCAAACAGATGCAGGGAGGCACACATGCACAAAGGCACTCAGACAGCTGGGCATGTGCACACACACAAACAGATACCGTTACATGCACGGTCACTGATCACAGACACCTTCTGTCCTACTCTTTGTGTATCCGTTCACATGCAGGTACACAAAATAGGCACATAGAAGCACATACATGCATGCCTTCAACCCACAAACACATGCACATGCATGGAGCGCTGCTGCAGCTCCCTACAGCGTGTGCATACACCCCGACACATGCTGACACACACACACAAACAAACTCCCCCCGCCTCCCTTTCTGCTTGCACTTGCTGACACACATGTAGTCACACACAAACACACATAAAGAACTTCAGGGCCTGGACACTTCTTGTTTTTTCCATTACAGAGCCTGGCAGCAGAGCAGTTCAGCAGCAACATTAGCCAGCAGCGGGGAGACAGAACCGACGGCCGAGCTCATAAAAGCCCGATCCACCAAAACACTGAGAGATCACACAAAGCAAACCACTAATGTTACCACAACGCTGCACAAGCGTTAGGCAGGTTTCAGCAAATAAATCAGTCTGTGTCCGTCAAATTCATGTTTACCCTGTGGAGCATTAAAAGCTTTTCCACCTCCGTCAAATGTTTGTTTTGAATGCAAAATTAATTCTCAGTGGCCAAACTTACATTTCAGAGAATTAACCACAGCTGAGTGTTGAAACCACAGAGAGGCTCAAAAGTTGTGATGAACTTCACATTTTGCATTATTCTTGAAAAGACATGTTTAGGTTAGAAAAAGCTTAATTTACTTTAGTTAGTCTGTGATTAAAATGTTCCTGTTATTAGTCTTCAGAGATTTCAAAACCTTCCTCCAAAAAAAACCCCCCAAAAAAAACTGATGACTTCTCAGATTCTTGTTTTTTTTGTTTTGTTTTCACAGTCGAGTTTCATTTAATTTAACTTTCTGAAAGCTTTTGAGTCACACGTATGAGATCAGTTTATTTATTTTTTTATGAGGAGATTCTTAAAGTGGGAGTGCGGTATGCTCAGCTGCGTACTTGCAAAGATTTCAATCATTTTAATGGGTTAAAATTTCAATGGTGCATGCAAGAGCGAGCTTAGGTTTCAAGAGGTTTTTTGCGGTTACAAGAGTGAATCCAATTAGAAGGCATTTGACTGCAGGTAGTTCAAGTGTTTCCTCGCTAGACTTTGGAGGTTTCAGTTGTTGACTGTGTTTTCAGGATGGATGAGGGCGGCGAGTTTCAGTTACCACAGTTTGATAGATGACAGGTTTCAATGGCACTTGAAAATATGTGAATTTGATTGATGAATATGAATATTAGAGGTACAAAACTATTATCATGTAATCCACTTCTGATACCAACTCTAGTGTCACCATTTAAATAGATCATTATCATTTTGAAATTTTTAGTTGGTCACAGTCAGCTGACAGTTTATAAGAAAAGCAAACAGCAGAAGTTCAGCCAACGGCAGTAAAAAAATAAAAATAAAAATAAAGTAACACTTCAACACCAGCTGCATGTGTTAAATGTGTTGAACAACCTCACAAGTGATGAACGTCCGATTGTGTAACCCGTCCTGACATTTTTTGATTGTCAATCTGTTAAATTTTCTAAAAGCACGATGTATGAAAACAAAGCTGGGATGCAGCTCTGGAGTCCTCCCTCCCACGTTGGACCAGACCAGAAACACTAAGTGTAACTCCAGAGAGTAAAAACAACAACAACAACAACAACAAACATCACACTGCAATCACACACTGCAGGCAACAAAAGTCAATAAACCTATTTGTGCACATGTTTTAGAGACAGTCATTAGCTGAGATGTGGACTTGGTTACAGCAGTTGGTGAATCGTTAAATCTAATTTTTTCATATGTTCTTGCTTATTACACAACGCTGCTGAGGGGTTTTGGGCAATAACCAATTCCATGAAATGGGATTCACAATCTTTGTTGCTTCTCTCTCTCTCTGGTGTTTCCTGTCACATCCTGGTCCATGTATCATTTATCAACAGTATAGAAATGCTTATTGCTTGTGCTGCTCGGGACATTTCTGCACGCGCTTTGATTTTATTTTTGTACTGTTACATATTTGGAGCGTTTGAATATTATCTAACAATATTAAAATCTTGTACTATGCTGATGCTGCGTACTGTCATATAAGATTAAAGTACTATAACTACTATGGAATTAGTGTTTCTATGGATGTTGGTCCATCACAGAATAATACGAAGATGGATCGATTTCTATTAAATCTGGTCACGTTTGGGATGGATTCTAATGATTCTGTGGTTTAATGCCACTAAAGCAGGATGACACTTTTGGAAGGTTTGCTTTGGAATTTGCTATTCGTGGTCGCCCAACATGCTGGAGTGTGTGAGGAGCTGTCGATGCCGTTACATTTTGTGTGGCATGTGGACAGGTCTGTGCAGACAGTTGGGAACACTGACAACATTTACTTCATGCAAATCCACATCCTTCTGGACACAGAAAGAATCAACTTTAGTGCTATAGAACAAGAATCTCATGTTGGAGTTGTTTTTGCATATTTGAGATGGCAGAAGTGAAGCAATCTATCCAAATAGTCACTAATTTGAAGAAATAATCGCTTCATGTTTACATGGATGCATCAGTGTTTGCAGAATGAGTTTTATCTTTATAGATATAGTATTTATATTGTACACTTAGAGCGCCTTCAGACTTTTTGTGGGCAGAAACTACCCTCTCAGACTCATCAAATCAACTTTATTATCAATCCATTTCTGTCTCAAACTGTTGATGCCTCCTCATTAGTACATATTTATTCCAAATATACTGTCTCTGCGTCACTCCCCTGAATGTATGCTGCTCCATATGCGAGTGCCATGGCACGCTGCCTCCGCAGACAGGGTCTCCATGGTGATCTCGGGTAATGAGTAAGCGTGCCACAGCACAATCAGCCGCTAGCTCATTAGCGCATATTTATAAACCCGACCCAGTGGCAGCACACTGTGTTAAACCACCCGGGCTGGCAGAACCGACGTCCGTGGCAGGAGCTGAAAGGAGGAAAGGGTGGACGAGAAGCGAGAAGTATGAAAGAGTTACAGACCCGGTCCAAACCAGCATCCAATAACGAACAACAGATTGCTATGGGAACAAGGTCATTCCTGTTATTACCTCGCTGGACAAACAGTGAGCGAGCGGTGGGATTCAAAAGCATTGCAAAACATATGTGATTGTACACTGGCCTACCTCCACCTTGTCCCCCTCTCATTTCCAAACTTTAATAACACCTTTTTTTTTATTATACATATGGCATCGGTATAAGTTTATGAAACATAAGAAGAAGTGATCTTGTCTATACTCATGCTTGAGTCTCCAGAGATTGCAGTTTTCTTCACTGAATAAAATATATATGAAAACAGCAGAAGATGATTTTGAGCCCACACTGAGGAAGGCAAAGTGGAAAACAGGTAGTTTAACAGTCGTGGAAAAGCAGCTAAGTACATTTAAACACTCGTGCTTTACTTTTTATTTCAATTTCCTGCTGCCTACGTGAGCCGTTTGTATAATGCATCTATAAATCTACAAATCAAGCACAGCATGGAAATTATATAACAGGGTGGGCGAATATTTTGTTTATTGCAAAATAAAACCTCCTGTGCTGTAACTTTACGATAATAGAAATCGTCAGAGGTTTGTAAACGGGAACGACGAAGCAATCTGATACCACGTGTCCCTGCATCTCCAAACCTCCTCCTCCTCCTCCTCCCGGCTCTAAACAATCAGCCGGGTAATGAAAGTGATAATGGTAATCTTTACGGCCCACCATGCCAGCCCAAGACACCGGCGACCCCCCGACACTGATTTAATTAGCTTTCTTCTTCTTCTTCTCCTCCTGCCTGTCTTTCATCAGCCTCGGCCCTATAAACTATTAATGGCCTCTTAAGCAATTTAGCTTGATCACTCAAACCAGCCTGCTTTCGGCTCGCCTGAAAATGTTTGAAGAGATTAGCAGTTGGGGGAAAATGCTCGCCTGCAAAAAAAATAAAAAATATTGGAATCAACCACATTGGGGAAAAGGAGGGGGTGATTAATCTCCATCAAAACAGCTTTATCATGGTCTGGGCACCCAGTGAGAGCAGAGGATCGGCGTGATTTAGTTTTTTTATGTGATGATTCAACTAGTGCCTGGCAGTGAGGCTCGCATGCCAAACCATGTAAGTGATACGTTTGTTGTGCTTGTGTAATGAGGTTTTCATTCAAGTCAACAGAACCACAGAGTAGCCGGTGGAATGTTATAAATAACACTGATATGGCTGCAGTGGAAACACATCATACATACATGACTCCCAGATTCAGTGATTTTATGTTTAGCTTGAAATGGATCTTGATGTGTCCTGAATTTATAGCTCCATGTGAAACCCAGAATGAGGTTTGAGGAACTGTGTGACCCTGAATCGGAATCTACAGCGGTACCGTTTGGACTGGCTGCAAAGCAGAAGGAGCTTTCAGGGTTTTCATTCAAATGTAGTAGCATGACCTTCTGTCAGTGGTGCTAATGACATGATTTAAGGTGATTTTTATTTTATTTTTTTCATGTCTGCGCTCAGTAGCCATCCATTAGCATCATCATTCTACTCAAGCACTAAAATACCACAAATAGCAGAAAGTACAAAATAACAACAAACAGGCAACTGAATGACATCCCCAGGAACTCTCATCTTTAGTCATTCATTGCTCAAATGTTTTGCTTCCACATCTCACAGACAAACACAAGCTCCCACTGTTGTGCTTGAATCAGCAAAATATGAGCAGTTTTGGGTTCAGCGCTTTGATCGAGGAAACATCACCAAAGGGGTGCTTCTGCTCTCAGACGTTCCAGGAAGCCGAGCAGACAGTCTTCCAGTCACAAACCAACCTTGTTGCTCCTTAGAAAACGGTGACAGCGTGTATTCTTTGTGTCATGGTGAAGCCTTTGGATATAACCCACGAATGAAAGAAAGAATGAGTCAGTCCCTCCAGTCCTCTGGCCAAAGGAAGAGTCCACTGCCATCAGCACCGGCCCCTGAAACTTTACACAAAGCTACAGTGAACTGAATCTAAATTTAAATTTTAAAAACTTTGGTGAAACTTCTCATCCTTGACACATGTGTGGATTTGCAAATTCTTTTGGATTATATGTTGTAAATCAGACAAAATACACAATGTTAAGAAGTCATCTTGCTTCTGACATTTTCTGACAATTTTATAAATGATTGACCAGTCCTTTGAAAAAGTCATCATTAGCTGCTAATTGGCTGGCTGGCTGGTAGGGCTGGAAACTTGGCTCCTGGGAGGAAAAGTAAAGTTAAAAAGTGAGACACAAGAGCTTCCATTCAGTGCAGGAGGAACTGTGCAGTTTAAGATCTGATGCTGGAAAATTCAGACAATGCAAGTGGATTACTCAGGCAGGAAACCCATCCTGTTTCACAAACGCAGCTAAGATGTGGAAAATTCCCAAGTTTTCGACACATGTCTTTCTCTCACATTTGCGTTTTCCGCTTAAGCTGGAATAATTGTTCAATTTCCTGTTTGGATGATGCAACTTTCACTAGATTGCTCCGAGGGAATAAATAGTGTCATGGAGTCCAAATACTTCAAGCTGAGAACAGTCCAAGATTGGAATATAAATGGGTATAATGTGAAACACAAGAGTTGAGAAACTTGAATAAATTGCCATCGACCTGCATTCGCTTGTCCATCCAAAGTGCAGCACAGTGGCTGCTGTAACCATGAAGAGGCCTCAGGCATCAAATACCTTCTCTTGTGCAACTATTGTGCTCTGCCTGTTATCTACATGTGGGATCAATGCTGTGAAATCATTCTTCTTTAGTGGGTTGGTTAAGTGTTCAACTGAAAACTGATTTTTTTTTTTAACCATCTACCATTGGTGCCAGAGGGCATGCACATACATGAACCCCAGTAACGGATGACCAGTGTTTCCAGTAATGGAGCATGCTTGGCTTCATGTTGCAACACCAACCAGTACATACGTATACGCATGATGGGGAGTTAGTCATCTGTGCGTCAATAGGGGTTAAATATTTCCTTTGATGGGTGTTTTTGCTTAAAGCAGGAAACACATAAAACTCTGAGTAAATCATGAGATTTTTCCGTCCACTTGACAAGTGATGGACTTCTGTCCTTCTCTGGTTTCGCTTCAACTTCCAAGAGAAATTAATCCTGACTGTTTTTTCTTCATCACCTGAGGCAGATTCCAGTAATTCAATCAATGCCATCAGTTTCATTGTTTACCCTTCTGGTTGGTTTCTAGTTTCAACGCAGTCTGTCCAAAATTAGGCTGATATGCCCATTTGTTGTTGAGTTAACATTTATGGATGCCACATTCTATTTTTCACAATGTTTGTCCTTAAGTTAAGAGAAATGAGCAGACTTTAGCTTGATATTTAGTAAAGCAGATATTTTTCAGAAATGTTTTCATGCATGAGTACCTGGAGGGAATCTAGTCCAATAACGTACTGGAATCACCTTGCAGGAGCTGTTTAAAATGGTATTTTATGAAAAGCTGTGTCCTTGTAAGCAATGGAAGCGTGGCTAGTTGCATACAAATAAATTATTGCTTCAAGTACTCACAATCAAATATGACACCAAGCTATAAAATCTCCCCAACTCTGTTTAAAAGCTCTCACTCACACAGCATGCATGCAAAATGCTAATGGTCTAGTTTTGTATCTATTAACATGGTGACCTCCACAGAGCAATGCGCCTGGGGATATTAACAGCGGGCCATTTGACAATAATGGGACCTTTAATCTGAGCCTGAGCCAAACACATGAATGACATTTCTCAGCCAGTGTTCCCATTCACAAACAGCGGGGGACCAATCACAGCGAGGCAGAGTTCAATTAGATAGAAATGAAGCACATCTGTCGAGGGTGAGGGGTTTTTACATTAGCAGCAGAACATGAGAGAACACAGCCACTTTCTGTAACCTTTGGTGGGTGTGCTGAGGTGACAGGTTACCAGTGGCGTTAAATGGTGCAATTTATGCTCATGCTTAATTTAAAAACGTGCTTAATGACGAAGTTGGTATTAAGTTGGCTTTCCGTCTGTCTGACCACTATAAATACAACAGCACTTGTCTTATAACTCTGGTTTGGTCTCCACCAAGACAAGTCCGGAGAAAAATATCTGAATCTTAAAGCAGTTTGTGGAGCTTGTTTAAGCTTGTTTTCCAGACACAGCTGCTTTTTATTTAATATGAGGGGTTAAAATTAAAAATGAGGCATTCAAACACAGTCTATCTGGACAAAGAATACAAACAGTGAACTAAAAACAGGCTTAAAGCTGCAGAGAGATTGAATTCTGAATTTGTTGAGCACTGCAAGTGATTCGATTGATTAATGTGAAAACATCACATAATCCAGGTTTAAAATACTGAATGATTCATCTGAATCATCCAAACGTGTCCAAGTCGGATTTTAAGTGCTGAACTTGTCCAAAGCCAACTTAAGTTCCTCAAACTGGACATGATTCTCAAAACCAAACTGACACAGACGGTGAGGTCTACCTGATGGGATTGGCTTTTTGTACTGATGCACTAATTGGCTACAATATTAAAACCACCTGTTTAACACTATGCAGGACCTCCTCATGCCAGCAAATCAACTCTGATTCACTGAGACATGGACTCCACCAGATATCTGAAGGAGTTCTTGGTCTTTAGCATCAGATCCTTTAAGTTGTGTAAGAGCTGGGAGCAGCCCGTTTGCAGATGCAGGTGTTTAGCAGCACAGTTTGTCCAATTTAAAGTCACTGAGATCTTTAAATTGGACTCTATTTTTCCTGAGTCCAACAGCCTAACTTCAAGAACCGACCGCTCACTTGCTGTCTAATAAATCCCACCTTTTGACAGATGCAGTCGTAACGAGATAATTGAGGTTGTACACTTCACCTGTCAGTGGTTTTAATGTTTTGGCTGACTGGTCTATACAAAGTGTTCTTTCCCTTCTTATATTTCGTTGTATAACTCATAAAATTAAAAAATGTTGTATTTTATATAAGTTTCATGTGTTCCAATCACTTCCATGGTCACATGTGTATGAAATCAAGCACCAAGGCCTGCAGACTGTTTCAGATGATCAGGATGGTTATCAGGCTTCTGCAGAGCTGATGATGAGCTGATCATTTGAATCAGGTGTGTTGGAAGAGGGACGCATCTAAAACATGCAGGATTGTGGCCCTGGAGGACCAGGATTGGACACCCCTGTTCTAGACGGTGCTAACCACAGAGCCACCTTGCTGCCTCGTGTCGGATATATAGATATAGAGCAGTGAGTTTAAAAAATAAATACATATGTACAAGATACTCCCAGAGCTCGCTATAATTAGACAATATGCTGTTTCCACAATCACGGGATGTTGTCAAACCAAACAACTAGATCTTATGATGCATTCTCCACTTTGCTTTAAGAGAAACTGAAGCCAGTGTATATAAGTGCTGTTCTGGATAAAAGTCATTTATATGATGGATCTGCATTCTGACTAAAAAGCTGCTCAACATTCACACATATTATACAAAGCAGAGTGCAACTTATATTTTCACTTTGGTGTATTTTTTTCACACAAATATAAATACCACTGTGTATGTGGCTGTGTAGAAACCTTTTGGTGTGTTTGGAACTGAAAAGACTGAAGTACGATGTCAGATAAATGACAACACTGTATATACATTATATAGTTGGCTTTAAAAATGAAGAAATGTAATCTTTAGGGATCATAAAGCTCTAATAAACCATGTTAATATTGATTTTTCCACATGTAAGCACCAATTCATTGCTGCCAATATTCAGTCATACAATTCTTCTCCAATACAGAACCATGTTCTGCAAATTAATTGTCCAACAACAGCTTATCCATATTCCATATTTAGAGCTTATCGAGCAAAATTTTCTGACACTGTGCTGAATTCAAACCTCTGAATTAAAACCATAAGTCATGTGACCTTTGGGTCGCTGCTGTCCACAAATCTCCTGCCAAGTCCCGGCAACTGTCCCTCCATCAAATCAGGTCGTTTGGCCATTTATTTAAAACACATTCAATACTGCAACCATTTAGCTGCCTCACACTCTCAGTCTGCTCTGAAAAATACACAGCAGTCACCATGTAAGCGAGCAAGCCACTGCTGATTACAAAATCCATGAAGAAGAACATTTCTCTCGCCTGTGTCTGAACATGTATCGATCCGACGAGGGACTATTTGTTTGAAATGATCTAGATGATTACATTCCGCCAATCATGCGGCAGCATTGCATGTGGTGTGATATATGGATAATCCATCAGCCGACATGTTTTTACAAGATAATATTGGATTTGGGAAGCCCCTTCATATTGGCCACAGGGGGTGGAGGGTTTAGGGGGAGGAGAACGAGCTCGGGGTGGAAATTTATGTATCATACAATGATTGCATTCTCAAACAGCAGCTCCATGTGGCCTTTGATGATGGCAACAAATACCGCAGTTGATTTCTCATAACTGCTCGACTCCCGTATGCATTATGTTGACCATAAATAAACTAAATGCCCCATAGTGTGCTTTGCTAAATGAGCTGAATTACCATTATGAAAGCCTCCCAGACGCTGGTATTGAGTGGCATCATAGAGTAAATGTGATAATAGATCTTGCAAACACAAGAGCTACACCTGCTTTTTCCACGTCTGCAGTGCTCACAGACTGTTCCTCTATTCCAGGCATCTCGTTGGACATTTCTCCTGCTTTGTCTTGACTGAAGTGGTCACACATGGATTCTCTTTTAGAAATGTATCCCAGCATTAAAGCTAAACTCATAATAACCCTGCACACATTTCTTTCATTATCTGGCACAAAACTGGACTATGCACGCACAACAAGTTTACTCTGTATTCTAAAGGCAAAGAATCAATACTTCTGGAGAGTCATCTGTCTGCCATTTTTACATTTTGCTTTTTTGCAAACTAAGCAAAACAGATTTCATGTCTTATTTATTCAGATTTGGAAGTAGGTAGATCATGTCACCCCAAGGCCTGAGCTAGCTGCTTTCTCTCTTGTTACCAATTTGAATTTATGTCCCTGAATTTCTTCTTTCTGTTTTTACAGAATCTGAGTATAAAATATTGGCTCAGTGCTTTCTCAACTCAACAAAGCAGTGGGTCAAAGGTCTTATGAATTGTGTTGCTACGAGAGCCTAGAAGCCTGAAATGTGAACACCTACACTCATTGTGTTTGAGTCAGTCACGTCCAAGGCTTTCCTTGAGTGAGGCAGCACAAGTTGTACTGGTCACACTGGAAACCAGTTGTTCCACTAATGCTCTTTAAAGCTAAAAAAGAAAGAGCCACTTCCTCTGGTAAACTCCTGAGTGGTGATGATGACGGACCAATTAGCCTGACTCATTAGCTTTGGAGGAGCATTAGAAAATAAAGCTGTGGCAGGATGGACCTCGCTCTGAGTGTTTTTGCATTATTGATTGAGAATTAATGGCGGAAGCAGCTGTCATTAAAAGGCTAAGGGATGGCTCCAGAAAACCTTAGTAATGGCAATCTGGGCCATTTAAGAGTCAGCTAGATGGCTGTTAACCACTTAAGGGTTGGAGGATAACGTGAGGCAGAGTAACGGGAGGTTAGAAAGAGCTGTGGCTGACAGAAGGCGAGCTGGAGTAGCTGCTAGAGTGGACACAGATTCTACATTTCATTAATGTCCACATTCATTTGCTGGTACTGCAGATAAACGTGCTGATTCATTTCTTAACACTGGATTTACTTTGGTTATTTTCTGATGTCTTTGCTCACATGTTCGATAGTTTATATCCAGTAGTCGAGTTGTAGAAATATTTCAGGGGGGATGGTGGATTTTATTTTTGGGGATGATATTTACCCTGATGAGTGCATATGATGTGAAACAAACTATGTACCCTTTTTGTGTTTGTTAAAGCTCAAAGATAATTATTTTACTATCTTAAAACAACATCTATGGCCTGGACGTTATATGTCAGATTCTCCTGTCATTGATCTTGACCAACATACCTCAGAACTGGAGTCAGTGCCCAGGCTGGCATGGCCATCACTGCTCCTACATAGTCAGAGCTAAACCAGAGGACCACTTCTACTGGGTTCTAGTGCAGCTTCATGCTCATGGTACTTTCAGATCATTTGGTAATTCATCCACTGAAGTTACGCAAATACTAATAATGTTCATTACTGCCTGTACGTTGTGATGTGACTCTGTGACTACAGGATGTGACTTCTCCTTTCACTACGATAAATGTTAACGTTAATGTTGAATTCTTGGCTTGTTTCTATGTCCTGGAGAATCCCAGACAAACGTCATCGTGCTCAGCCCAGACTGATAAAAGCAAAACTAAACCCCATTGAGAAACCATGGTGCTAAAATGGTAACACCCAGTGATGTGCGCTGAGGTTTGTGGCCAGAGAACTTCCTGCCTCACCTGGAACCTCTTCTCAGCCGGTTATCATCGCTCCGCACACGAAACACGTTACACACATACAGTTGGTAACAAAAAACATGATTATGTACATCAGCTGAACTATGGAGCATCAGTTCATATGTTAAATGTGTTTGAACCATGTTACTGGTGACATCCAGATGGCAGCACGTTGTCACTGCAGGCAGCCAGGGCAGTGAGGGATTGCGCAATCCAAGTGAGGCTCAGCTCGCCGGCTTCTCTTCCGAGCATCTGAATGGGAAATTGCGAAAATTCAGCGATTTTGAATTTAAAACTCATCAGGCTCTGCTTCCCCTGACCGCACGTCACCGGTAACGCTCACTGACGTTGATGAAAAAGAAAAAAGTTGTGTCACATTGTCTGCTCTCCCACAGTGTCTCACTCAAAACGGATTATCAGCAGACAGGATGCACGCGCAACTTGAAAGAACGCAAATCCCCCTAAACATTGGAATAGTGGTTCTATTTCCATTGTCAGAAATTCAGAATAGTAGTAATATTTCCACATTCACTGGTAAAAATGGCCGGGGATGGAAAGAGGGGATGACCATTTGAGAGGGGGGATGATTTTTAACATTTTCATTTCAGGTTGGATGCCATCCCCCCTCATCCCCCCTCACCCCCCCTCAACTCCAGCACTGTTTATGTCACATATATTTATGATGGGATTAACACAACAAACCCAACAGAGAGGCAGAATTTAAAAAACTATTGAACCGAGACGCTCTATGAGTTGTGATAAAAGAATTGGAGAATTATAAGGCAATGATGGACTCAGATGCCTAAAACAGCATCCTCTTACCCTTAAAGGAGCCCAACACAGGTGTCAACATAAGACCAGAGCATCATACAGAACACTTCATCGGACAAACACCCGACTAGACTATGGTGTAAGAACACCGGAGGAGGACATTCACGGATGTGGCTGGAGTGGATCTGCATGAGTTTCCTCCAAGTTTCCCCCCAAAGCCAATTACTGGTGAATCGGTGACTCTAAATTGTCAGTGAATGTGAGTGGCACTGCTCGTCTGGCTTTGTGTCAACTCCGTGGTAGACTGGCAACCTGTCCAGGGATGATTGGTTTTTTTCTTTTTGTGCACAATGTGATGGGTTCCAGCTCCCCCACAAACCACCAGGAAAATGGTAATAGATGGATAGACAACATAAAACTATGATCCATTATTGTGAATTAAACTAAAACAGGAGTTTTAACGTTACAGGTTTGGTTCCATTTAAATGCCGGACTAATGAGCACTTTGAAAGGGGTCATTCTGCTTCTTAAAAAGTTTTATTTTTGACACTTATCAAGTCAAAGATTCATGATAAAATAATCAGCCTAAAGCCACATTTGATAACACGGTATTATCTGCAGGCTGGTATCAGCCAGTGGAGAAGGCAGAGAAGGTGCATATTTATTTTACAGGCATAGTTTCCACTGCACACCTGCTTCATCGACCCTGTTCCTATTGTACAGCTATTCCACATTCCAATTATTTTCTTAAGATTACCAAGTCATAAATGCAACAGTCACAGAACAATGACATTTTTCAAGGATGAATAGAACAATTTTATTTGTAAAACTCAGCAGCCAGTGACCTCCACCTCCGACTACTCTGTAAAAGCTCCTATCAGGGGATCAAAGCTGAAAAGCAACAATAGGACATTGTATGTTGAGTGTTACCCATTAACCAGCTACACTCCAGATAGATTTTTGTTTTGCAGAGCTGCTCGAGTTCCAATGGGCTCAAAACCCAGACGTGTTTTTGTCTTGGTGAATACCTCAGTTTGCCACCGCACCACCCACGCATTGCTGTAACATTCAGTTGCTCAACAAGTTCAAAGGGGTGCTGTGGGCGGTTAGTTTGCATTACAGGTGTGTGTTTGTTTCAAACTGCATGGCAGCAGTGTGCGCACTCAGGTATAAAGGCTGCATTGAGTCAGCGGCGAGCCCCATTGAGTAACACGAAAAACAAAACAGGCAGATACATGCAGGATCTGCACAAGGAGGTATGCATTGTAGTAAACTTCATTTTTTGAGGCAGTCACCTGTACAGGCATGCTTGTACACACAGTAACGTAAGCATGCACACACCCACCAAATAAAAAAAAAAACATGAAAACTTGCACCAACATATTTCACAAATAGAAAACGATCCAGCTTCATTCATGCTTTCAGCGCTCACGACTGCACTGACGCTGACATGCATTCATGCAGCGTCCTTCGGTAAACAAACGTCTGCTGCTTATGACACCTGCATTGCTGGGATTTTTCTCCTGCACGCTAGCAGCATGGCTATCATTTACTCCTCCGTAATTACACAGCTGGCTGGAGATGCAAAGCTGTCATCTTCAACTGGAGCAGGACAAAAACAAGCTCTGGAATGAAGAGCCTCGGTGCCTATTATAGCAAAGCAAGTTATAATAACACGTCTGCCGCTTCAGACATTTGTCCACCAATTAACCTATTTGTCAGTGCTAAGAACAACCCCATTAGTAAGTAATAACGCGCGGCAATTTGGTATCAACTGATGTTTACTGAAGCCTTTCAAACACTTTTTAAAGACAAATGTTAAAGCTGACAAATCAGAGTTATGGTTAGTTTGCTCATCCGTTTGATTATAAAACATTACCATAACATACTAGTTTCATAATGTATCGTGCAGATTTTTTACTTGTTTTTTTTTTATTTATTTGTGGACTGCTGGATTGATTAAGTATTACACTAAATAGGCATCAAACGAAGAAACAAAGACTCCCTCAGATTAACATTTTAATTTGCACGAGCCACAGCAACATAAATAACCGTCATTTGTATTCTTTCTGTCCGATGCTCTTTAGTGCTCTGTCGAACGTCTGATTGGCCTTGATTTATTTGGCTCCTGCTCCCCCAAACACGCACACACACACACACACAAACACATGCTCCACATCAATTCTCGGTTATTTTAAGCACTCGGGGTCTGCCGCTGACATTTGGCCACAAATAGTGATGTGCATCGTTCAGAGCGAACATCCATCCACGGCTCCTGTTTGCACACCGACGCCCAACCACGGCTTAAGGACTGATGCACTGATCAGTCCATGACTTGAGTAATGACTGATGTCCCCACTTCTCACTCCCACACACACACAAAACACACAAAACACACAAAAACACACAAAAACCCACGCCTCCTTTGCTCTTTTTCACCTCCTCTCCACTCCTTCAACCCCCCACCTCCTCTAATTTACCCCAACCCCTCCATCCCTCCCCCCGTCTCTCACTTATTCCTAATTCCTCAAAAAAAAAAGAACCCCTCCCACCCCCAGCCAGCGGGTGCTCCCTCCAATCAATTAGTTCATGTTCTGTAATGACAGCAGCTGTGGCCTGGCAGGGCTTCTTCACATTTAAGAGTGTTTTACTGGCCGGAAAGAAAAAAAAACAACAAAAACGGATGGGATGTCTCCCATTTATTCACCCCGGGGAGGGATAGATGGGAGCATGCATATGTTCATCCATCTCCGTGCTTTTATTTTTACAGCATCTGGTCGGTGCCAGAGCGGACTGACCGGCTCGGTTTGAACAGGAAGGAGAGAAACAAGAAACTAGTTTCTAATTTTCACTTTACCCTTTATAGTTAAATCGTACTTTTTGGATTTTTGTGGAGCAGAAGCGTGAACTCAAACAAATTTAGAAAATAAAAGAGTTCTTCAGAAAGGTTTTCAGTAAGTCTCAGTGAAGATGAAGTTAAACCGTCCCTATGCAGGACTTTTGAGGTCTTTTGGACCCCGGACCATTTGGTTAAGGTGACAGGTATTGGTCTTTGTTTTTAAAGATTTTTTTAAAGAGGGACATTTGTCATTTGTATTTGGAACCAAAACTACGTCAGCTTGTCTGAAAATGTGTTTAAACATCGTATAAAAGTCATTAATGAATACCAACAAATGTTTTGCACATGTTCTTTCTTGGGGTCCAGTGGACCCTGAAAGACCTTCTACGTATGACAACATGAAGTCCTGAAGGGTGGGTCTGGGTCTTCTGGACATTCTTGACAATGTTTAGATGATATTTTTGGATTCACTCTTTAGTTACAACATCTTGAAAATGTTCCCCAGCAGTGACTGTATTTGACCCTGAATTTGATTTGGACAAATAAATTCCACCTACAAACTCTAAGGGGAGCGGCTCAGGTGGTGGAGCGGGTCGGTCGATGATCAGAAGGTCGGCGGTTCGATTCTGTAACCTGTGTCATGGTCGTTGTGTCCTTGGGCGAGACACTTCACCACCTGCCTGGTGTGGATGCGTATGAATGGATTGTTTGAGGTGGTGGTCGGAGGGGCAGAATGGCAGCCAGGCCTCTGTCAGTCTGCCCCAGGGCAGCTGTGGCTACAGTCGTAGTTACCACCACCAGGATGAATGTGTGTGAATGAATAACTGACAGTTGCTTGTATGAGCTTTGAGTTACTCCTTGAGTAAGAAAAGCATCATATTAATCTAATCAATGATGAAATAATCTTCTCGGCTGCTGATGGTGTTTGTTTAAAGGATCTGTACTATTTCTGTGGAACAAGCAGTTTTATATTCTATTATTTTTAATGTTTTGACTGTATTTTAATTTTTGTGTCCTTTTGACATACAGTCCTGAATATCCATATTTCTGAATCCACGTAACAACACATATCTTCCTGAAAATTTGCTGTGTGTGCACTATTACATTACATCCCAAATCATCAAAATTTAGAAAAGTTCTGTTTGACCATCTCTGATTTGCCCTCAGATTTTATAGCATAATATATATATATATTCATATATTAAGACATTTATGCTGTTTTAGATGAATATATCAAATTCTTCGCCAGATAAAAAATAATAGTAAAATAAAGAAACTGCCTGTTGACCCAGATTCAGAATGTTTTTTGTTTTTTTTTTCCTTCTTCTCACTTGAACAGTATCTCAGGAACTGCTAAAGAAAAAAGTCTGAACCATTTTAAAACTCTGTTCTACTTGAATCAGGCTATTTAACCAAATGTTTGCTGTTGTGGCGACATTGGACATGTCTGCTCAATGAATTATATTTTTTATTTTAATTATTATGATTATTTTGTAAGTATTTCACATGAAACAGTATTCTATATATTTTGTTTTATAAAGCTGAAAGTATGTTAATACAAGCTCAAAGATGGAACTTTTCATTTGTTTTTTTTTTTCATATTTTAAGTCACCCATGATCAAAAACTATTTGATCTATTCGTCCAGTATTGCAGCTTATGAACCAATAGCATGATTAGAAATAACACTGAACATTTCAGGCTTTTATCTGAAATAATTGATGGTCAATATTTTAAAAAATAAAAAAATATCCTTAAAAAAGTAGTTGATGCATCAGTCTAAACTTTTATTAATATCATTTCAAATGCCTTTTTTTTTTTTTTTTTTTGGAAACATTTTTATTTTAAATTTTAAAGCATACCAGAGAAGGTCTCTGATGATTCAAGGTGGAAAAACCATGACATTTTTTATTTATTTATTTATTTTTTTAAGTCCCTAGCTGTGTGAAGTCTGGTTATTTATATATATCAGTGTTTCTCTTAACGGGGGGTTTCCTTCTTTTCCAGCAGCCAGAACACATCTGAACTCCGGTCACAGCACCAGAATCTTCTCCCATTTTCACCGTCCTCAGCTCCTCTCTGTCATCCTGCCTGTGTGGAGAAAGGTTGATCCATCATGGACACACACACACACACACACCCTGCTTGATTTATTTACACACACACACACACACACACACACAAGCGGGTGGACTCGCCCACAGGAATGTCATTCCAGGGATAGCTTGATCCATTGCAGATGCAGCTACACATACGACACACATACCAGGAACCAACACGTGTGTCACTCCAGCAGCTTCATCCGTCACTCGCACACTGACCAAGTGACTTTGAGACACAAACATAAACACGGCGTGGACATCACCAGGTAATTGGACGGTGTGCCGGCGGGGGGTGAGGCATCCTGAATGATTGTCAGGTTTGTCTCAGAGCCAAGAGATTCGTCTTCAGACAGAATCTGCTCATCAGCTGACAAGGAGAACTCACTTCAGCTCCATCAACCTGCTGCAATAATGAGAAACTTGAGAAACTGTTCGTGTACGTTCTTCTCTGATTTGTGATGCAGATATAGAAAAAAAAAAAAGCTGTGACATGTACTCAATATTGTTAAATTGTAGTCTTTGAAATGTTTTATTTTCTGGCTCAGTTGATTTCATGAATTATAAGAAAATAAGGACAAAAATGGGCAAAGAAAAGAAAACAAGCAAAACTAAGTCCTTCCTTTGCCATTACGTAATATTTTGGGAACGTTTCATGAAAGAATGTCGTATGTTACGTGAATAACAGGTCAAATGTTCCACTTTTGTAAAAACGTCGTATTACATGCAGGAGTATTTTTTTAACGTTGGTTTGAGAACGTTTCCCAACAACATCCTCCAAACACCCTCTAAATGTTCCCATGAAAACTTCATGCCTTTAAAACTCAAAGGAACAATATGTGAAATAAGTAATATTATTTAACATTATTTGAACATTAGATTAAAATCTTTTCTTAAAAATATGGAAAATAAAACTTGTAAATAATGTTGAGGGAACATTCAAGGCTTGGAACAAAGGGACGGTGAAACTGGAGGAAAACTTGAGGAGCAGTGTTCATGTGCATTCTTCTCTGATTTGTGAAGCAGATATACAAAAAAAAAACAAAAGTGCTGCAGTAATTTCACTTTTTATTCTTTGAAGTGTGTTTATTTTCTGGTTCAGTTATTTGGATCAGCTGATATCATGAATTTCTCCCCCTCGAACTGCCCCCTTATGGTGGTGGGGGAATGATCCTAGGAGCTACGTTGTCTTGTCTGAATTATAAGAAAATAAGGACAACAAATGAGCAAAGAAAAGAAAATAAGCAAAACCAACCATGACTGTCCTTCCTTTGTCATTATGTAACATTTTGGGAACATTTTATGAAAGAATGTTCATAACATGTTAAGTGAACAACAGGCAAAATGTAC
>NW_007578898.1:166160-182588 GCF_000690725.1 Stegastes partitus | reverse complement strand
TGTTGAGTTAATGTCAAAACTGTCAGATCCAACAACGCAGTGGAAACAAAAAAAAATGCAGAATAGGAAGCCATTCCTGTAAAAACTTGTGTTACTTCATGTCTGCCCCAAGTTCCTTCAATAGAAAGGCACCTTAACTCTTAAAAAAAAAAAAAAAAAGCAAAAAAGCACTGCAGTAGTTTCACTTTTTATTCTTTGAAGTGTTTTTATTTTCTGGTTCAGTTATTTGGATCAGCTGATATCATGAATTTCTCCCCCTCGAACTGCCGCCTTATCGTGGTGGGGGAATGATCCTAGGAGTTATGTTGTCTTGTCTGAATTATCAGAAAATAAGGACAAGAAATGAAGAAAAGAAAATAAGCAAAACCAACCATGACTGTCCTTCTTTTGTCATTATGTAACATTTTGGGAACATTTTGTGAAAGAATGTTCATAACATGTTAAGTGAACAACAGGCAAAATGTACTGTTGTAAATATGTAACATTAATGTTGGGTTGAAAACGTTCATTTCCCTCCAAACACCTTTTAAATGTTCCCAGTAACACTTGAGGCCTTTTAATCTCAAAGGAACAATATTTGAAAAAAGACATATTATTTAAACATTATTTGGACATTAGAATAATTTGTTTTGGTTAAAAATGTATTTAAACTTGAAAGTAATGTTCTAGGAACATTTAATGCTTGGAATAATGGGATGGAAACAGTGTTCATGCATTTTTCCCTGATTTGTGGCGCAGATTTACAAAAAAGGATCAGCTGATATAGTGAACTATAACGTGGTGAAGAACTGACTTTTGAGCACGTTTTTGACTTGTGGCATAAATGGAATAAAAATTCTAAATCAAGTCTTTAAATTTTTTACTTTGACTCAGTCTGACTCATCATCTAATCCTGCTAGGTTCTTAAGTTGTTTCTCCCCCTAACATTGTGGGAACGTTCAATGCTTGGGCCAGCTGAGTGGACTCTGTAACTAATGTTCATGTCCGCTGAATAATGATGTCTGAGCGCAAGAGGACAGTCAGGCTGTTTTTTCTTCTTCTTCTTCTTCTTCTTCTTCTTCTTCTTCTTCTTCCAAATTCTTGTTCCTTCATTTGGAAGCACTGAGACATTCATGAGGAGAATGTGCCAGCGAGCAGACAGACGGAGGAAGTTGCATGGCCTGGTGCTTCCTGAAGGCTTGATTCTCCTCACCCCGTCTGCTCCCATGAGGCCGCTCTTTAAACGCTCCCCACACACATACAGAACCCACCTATTTCATTTTTCATTTTCAGCAATTTTCTGTGGCTTTGCAGCAATATTGATATAAAAAGACTGCGGGCTCCCGGCGCGAGCACCGGGATGGAAGGCACCCATCCGTAGTGCACCGGGGAGCTCAGCGCTCTACTCGGGTAAAAAGCAAAAAAAAAGAAAGTAAAAAAAAAAAATGGATATTACAAGGTCCTTTTACTATGGCAGTATAACAGAGAGGGGACACAGTGGCAGACGTGCTGTTTAAATGTCTGTTCAAGCGTTGCGAGTGTGTGTGAGAAAATTCAGCCCAGCGGTTCTGACTCCATGTAGAGTTGTTTTGATTGGCTGTCTAAACTGACACCCCTGCCACGGTCAATCACAATTTGTTTATGTCATTTTCAAGAATATGGTGTTTTGAAGGAGGGAACCCACTGAGAATATAGATGCGAAGCCGGCGGTTTATCCAGCACTTTAGTACAGCATGTAGCCTGTCTGAACGGTGGTTTATTTTTTATGGTTTTCAGGAACTTATTATGACACTGAAGCTGCAGAGCTCCTGTTCAGTTTGATGGAGGACTTTTATCTCATTTGTGTCTCATTAGATGACACACAGGGAGGAAAAAAGAACGAATAATGCGGACAGGAGACCAAAGAAAGTGGTGAAATAAGCGCAGACCTCTACGCCTTAGCTCATAAAATGAAAACATTTGTGAAAGTTACACAAAAAACAACCTTTTCTGATCTTTCCCCTCAGCTCTTCTGTGTGCTTTTGTGAAATAAGTGATGTTTGGCGGCGTATTTACTGCTGTTTGCACAAGTTTATCTCTCCTCGATCAAGTATGTTTTGCTCACCTAAAAGTGACTACATTTTAATTTCTAGTGTGAAAGCACCTGCTGTGATTGCACTGCAAACATTTTACCAATTTACTTTATAAAAATGTGCAAAATGAGTGTTTGAAAGTGTCGTGAAGGTCGATGATGACCTTCGATGCAGGACATTGACTCCAAAGGTGTCAAACCTTCATTGTAAAACTGGAATACGGATCTAAGACAGCATCCAAACAGGTTATACATTTCATACAAGAACTGGTTTAAGCATATTTGGACAAGCTTTCATGAAATGACGAAGATGCAGAACATCCCACTGAACATTGAGGCAAGGCAGTGAATTCCAGAAGCATGAAACACTGAGATGCTGCCGTACCGCTGCCCACTGCTCTTGTTTTTGTCTGTCATTAAAACACAGCCATTAAACAACACCAGGAATGTGATCCTGGTTTTTTTTTTGCTTGGGAAAATTGTGCCTCAAACAGTTAAACACCTTGTTTGTGGGCTGTAAAATGTAATTCCAGGTTGGCCTCATGCCAGGGCTTCACACTTGTGATTTTCTGCAGTCAACAGTCTCCAAAGCCAGAATCTCACAGTTGGACGTCAGCAGAGCCTTGATCACAACACATTAACCTTTAATACAAAGAAATATAGAAATAATATATCCAGGATAGGAACAGACTCCGGACTAATCAGCGTATTAGTATTGTGGAAGTTCATCGCACCAGTTTGCTAATCTGATGAAATGGATGCAACGCTGGAAGTCTGTTGAAGTGCAGGAAGAAAACGACACCATTTACTTCACCAAAGAGACAAGAGTTGTGATTTTTTTTCCTTCTTTTTCTACTTTGAAGTCAGTGTGATCTGAAATAATGATTATGTTCACTTTCTGGCTTGTAGCTTGAATGTGTTCATTACATCAGACGGCTTTGCTGATAAGATTAAACAGTCACATCTTTAAATTGTCAGAAGACATCTTTTTAAATCAAGATAGCGCTCTGCATTAGATGTTGATCTAAACTTGCTGTACTCTGAAAAATTATATTTGGGCTCCAAAAAATTAATTAACGCAACAATTTGCTGCTTTTTTTTGTTTGTTTGTTTGTTTGTTTGTTTGAGTTATGATAAAGAAACTGTGTTCAACCAACAAACCACATTAAGTTGGAGGAATTAGCTTTTGCTCTATAACCAAATGTACTTTTCAGTCTGAAGTGTCTGAAGTTGTTCAGGTGATTCTGAAATCCTGCACACAAAGTGAAAAAAACAATCTGTTATAGAAAAACAAGTGATGCAGAAAATTGAGTTTAAATGAGAAACTATATTAAGTCGACACATTTAGCAGCAACATTATATTGACCAAACACATCAAAATATTGTTTGCAACTTAAGTGGTTTATCTAAATCAGTAAATCAGATTTTTGTATCTTGCAACGGTGCATTTATTTAAGTGGTGGGAGTAGGTCCCCCTGAAACACTATTTAGAGTCTGTGTGCTGTATTACTGGATCAGGAGTTTCTATGCAGTTCCATCAGTCATTTGAAAGTGTTCAGGTGGACATGTTTTCTGACAAAGAAGGAAAGAATCAGTGTCCAGCAGTGATTTTGATTGTTCGTTACAGCACGGAGACAAAAAGCTATTTCTGTGCTCCGTCCTCACTCCTTCAGCACCGCCTGGACCAATGGAAGTCTGGGCTGTGATGACCTCCTCCTTGCTGTTTCTGAAGTATTTTCTTCCATTTCCTCCGTGGCTCGAGCCTGCAGAAGGAATGTCCTATTTCCTCCTTGGTGGAGGGGATCCAGGTCAATTGTTCAACCACTTACAGAATAAGCTGAGAGGGGGGGAGTCAGGAAAAATGCAGCTCCTGTGTTTTACCAGAACTTAAAGGTCTCATATCATACTTGTTATTTACGGGGTAATACACGCCTCAGATGTCCCCAGAATGTGTGTTTCAAGTGTCAGCTCAAAGTACTGCTCAGATTGTTAGCTATAGCATGTTCTGTGTTTTATCTCTCTTCCAACTGGGCTGTTTCAGCGTCTTTAAATCCAGATTCAGTACATCTCAATACATCGCATGTCAAATGCAGTGTTCCAAAAACACCTGCATTCCCTACTACATTATGGTGGGTGTTGCAGTTTGCAAGCCCGCCTGATTTTCTGTTCTGATCCAAATCCTTCACGCAGTTATTTATTGTGGTGGCTTGTGCGAGTATTAACAAGCTTATGCTGAAAATAAATGAACGCTCATTTCACATTACAACGATCAGAGCTTAAAGCATGTTATTATGACGTAGTTCATCATAATTGCATGTATACTGCACTAAACAATATGTGTTTTGTTGGGCCGCTGTAGTGCCGTAGTGGCTTTGGCACCAGTTTATAAGTTATGTGATCACCAAAGTTATTACAGTTCATCCTCTAAGGATCAAACATACATGTCTCAGATTTTATATGAATGAAGTCCACTTGATAGTTTTAGTATAAAATTTTGCTCCAAACCAAAAAACATTGTGCTAAAGGAAAAGTTGTTGGATCAAAAAAGTCAGTAGTAAATATTCTCCGGTGATCGAGTACACACACTGAAATCTGTTCAACTGTGATGGTTGACCAATGGATTGAGCAGCCAGGACGGTCATGTCTAGAGCCAGAGAGCCAACATCAGTGGTGTTCTGGATCAGTCTGTAATCATCCTAACATGAAGGCCATTCTTCTTACTTTTCTTAAAGCAGTGGGCTCAGGAAGTCACTGGTACAGATGTAGAGAAACTGTGGGAGCTAAAAATCTGTGAAGATATTTAATTCTGAAAATACTTCCAGCTCAAGTTGATGCTTTTTAAGTAAGTCTGAGCAGAACAAGAACAGTGTTAGTCCATCAGTACCTTATTTTGGAACCATAATCATTTCCTTTAAAAGTGAAAGAGGGAAAACACTTGAGCCGACACTTGCTGCTGTTAAAGAGACTTCTTGTCTCTAATTCTTTCTCTCAAGCTTTGATTTGTGGCTTCATGCAGTCGGTGATTATATCCCGCTCTTCCTCACACCCAGTGCCAGAATTTAATGTGGGCATGTGCAGAGAAGCCTCCACACTTTGGACGGGACAAGTTGAAGCCTAACTTGACAAAAGTTTGGCGTGCTGTTGCACAAGAACCTTACAAAGTGCACATTGAAGAAAAACTTTCAAAGGCTCTGTGGCAGCAAAAGTAACTTGTGCTAATGGACAGTTTTTTTTTTCACTTTATGCAGGGAATGGAAAGCCATGAGGGGGCGTGGGTGAAAACTGTGCACACATTCTGCAGACTCTGTCACTTGGGACCCGGGCTCGTCTCATCACAGCTGTTCCACGCCCACATACGGATAACAGAGCAAGGAATATAAAGTATTCAAGCCAGCTACAGCAGACTTTGGCAAACTTTGCAGCCATGTGTTGCAGAAACCAGGGAGGAGCATCTGCGTCTGCAAGCATTTCATAATTTCCCTTTTCTACACTTGGATTAATAGAAGTAGTGGATGATTGATGGATGGAGACTTTAGATAGCGTTTCCATCACCGCTGATGTTTGTCAAATGTAGTAATAGTGATAATATTAACAATGAGATGATTCCCAGAAGATACCATTAAAATTATTATTTTATTTTTGTTCTTTTTAAAAAGAAGGTGAAAAACAGGCTGATTATTATGTTTGTGCATTTTGGTGTTCTCCAAACAGAACAAGCTCCAGAGAGCATATGGCACAACCTGATATAACCACAGCGCCTCAGTATAAATAGTAAAAGGGTAAAGCTGAAGCCCCCTGACAACTGATGTCAAAATCCTGTCACTCCATCGTGTTCTTGGATGACAGAAAAGCACCCGGTTTAGAAACCAGGACTCAGGCAGAACAGAATTGCCTGTCCTGTGTGTGTAGACCCCACAATAACTGTCAAAACCACAATACCTACGCTTGATTTACTATTTTAGTCAAGTTGTACAGCTGGCTAAGTGGGCAACTAATTTTCATTTTATCTTCAGAGCCACTTTGCACAGCCTCTCCATGTTCAACCCAAAGTACTGAGTCAGTAAGTACAACCAGTCAGCTGGCATTGTGCTCCCAGTGAAACCCCCCAAGTTCACTGAGCTGCCTCATTTGTGGGAGCAAATGGGGTTGTGGCGGTTTAAAAAATAAGCTGCTGTGCGTTTGCCATTAGACTGGCATGTCTCTCCAAAGAAAGCAGTCTCCTGCTTAATGCTGTTGTGGAAAAGACATGAAACTGCATTTCTTTTTTTATTCTTGTTTCAGCTGGCTCTTTCTTTTTTATTCCAGAGTGGCTTACGAGCATCACCACGAGCACTGACAGCTAGCATGTTGTGGTCTCAGGAAGGAATCACAACACTTGAGAGACTGCAAATACAGGAGGCAGCCAAACTCACTGTCAGCCAAATGTGAAATTAATATTCATATTAAAATTGGGCTCCTGATTTCATATAAAGATGGAGGCAATAGTAATCAAAGCAATCAGCTCTTTTTCTGTTTCGCCAGTTACCAGTTTGTCGTGGCAGATCGTTTGTGTGTGCAGGGAATGTAGAAGGTTATACTTAGGCCCATGTTTTCTTCCATCGACTGTAAATAAAGGTGGTGGAACCCTTTAGGTTTCCTGAACAGCTCAGTGTGGAGGCTCCAGCTGTCTCCATGTTGGCAGTGCCTGACTCCTCCTAATCTGAAGAACTGGAGTGCAAGTGGGGCTAAAATGAGGCCGACACTGTCTCTGTGATAGGACTGACATTTCTTCTTCATCATGCATAACTTTAAGCCTTGATAGAATTTGAGTGAGTTATATAAATATTCACCCACCATAAAGTGACTATCAGCAGGGAAGCTAGCTATAGAAACCAAATCTGTTGTTTGTACCAGGTTATAAATGTTTTTCTTTCTGCTGTGAAGTTGAACATTTTAATCTGGGAGTCTATGAGGACTGACTCGCTTTGAGAGGCGGCCTCAAGTGGCCGTTCTGACAAACTGCAGTTCATATGTAGGTTGCTGCTAGTTAGGAAGTAGCGCGGCGCTTTTGAAGCACTAAAAGGGTGATGCAGGACACAACTTGGACCATCCAGGGTTTAGGGTGCGTCTTGTGTTTCAAATCAGTGTTGACTTCAGTGTTTAAAGGCCTTCTCAGAGCATTGGTTACACTCCTAAAAACTCATTTCTGGATATCAAAATTGAATTCTTTAAGTTGTTTTTTTTTTTCAGTTCCTTCCTGCCCTAAAATGACTCAGATGTTTACTTTAGAATAAGCAGTTTTGGGAAGTGCCCGCCTCCATCTCCACCCACTGTGCTTTGACAAAATCACCCTGCAACACACAATAGCACGGTGCAATGTGGGAGTGATTCAGTCGTACATGTCGGAACTGGAAGCAGATTTTGAAGAAGAACAATGACGCAAAAAGCTGCACCCTGCAAGCTGACTGGATTGGTTCCTTAAATTTGTTACGAATGAAACCCGGCTGTTTGCATCTTTCCTTGGTAAACGGGCAGTTTCAAGACAGGAATACTGAGTCATGCTTTTCTCATGATCATGATTTCTGGCATAAAAAACAACAAAAAAACACACAATACCATTCGAACCTCTTAACAAGGTAAAAGTGTTGACACTCACCAGAGGGAGTCTTTAAACAAGGCCAACAGCAGGTCTGCACAGAAAGCAGTTGCATTTTTCCGGTCATTCTGTTCACACGTGTTCAATGAAATAAATGCACTCTCATATGAACCGTCCTGCTGCTTACACAGGTGGTCTGATGCTCACTTCCTGTAGTTTATGTGCATAATTTACCAACAGCTCAATACTGTGCCTGAATGCTTAGATGCAGAGGAATCACTGAAGCTGAACTTGCAGTTCAAGTTACACTTTCTATGGCTTAACTCCTAAACCGAATCAACGTGTACTGTATGTTTGAATGAGGTGTTGTCCCCTCACGCCTAAGGTGTAAGTGCTCACTAAAGCCAAACTTGAAGGCAATGTGAAAAGACTGCCATTATGTAGAGGTGGTGTAAAATGCAATGACTCATAAATAGTGACAATGCTGCACTCTTCTGTTGTGGTAGTTTCTCATGAATGGCATTAATGGTGTTGCAAAGGTTTTGCAAACACAAAGGTGTGGAGTCATTTATGTGAAGAATTAAAATCCTGCACTATGTATACTCTGCACGTTCCCTTCGTTTGTGTATCCAACAGGTTTGCACGGGTCTCAGAACTCCATTGTGCATCTTCAGAAATAACAAAAAAAAGATGAAATTCACACAGCAGTGGTCACACAGTCGCAGAACCACAAACACACACCTTCTTCAGCTTCCCCAGCTTCGGCTCTGTGAGTCTCCCAGATGTGCAGACCGCAGAGGTTAAGTGGAGCTCAGAGGGAGAGCCCAGCTGTGATGAGGGACCGCAAATCCCGTAAGCCACCAGTCTCGGGCAGGCTGACACCACAGGAAGCTTTGATACGAGATGTGGCGCGAGTGGCTGTGTGTGTCGACCATGGGGGGATATTGGATGCAAGCGGAGAAGGAATGTCTTGGCCGGCCTCGCTGACGTGAGAAGAATACGGTATTGTCTTGTTGTGAACAAGCTGAGCTCTGTGCACAGCGCTGAGTGCAAGCAGTGACATTTCACTCCGAAATATGAAAATGACTCAGATTTTACTACGCTGAGCTCATTCAGAGCAGTGCACTCCACCTCATGTGTGTTTGTCGTTTAGACAGCTTCACTTTTTTAAATGTGTTTTTTCTTCCCATACAATCAGGACATAAAGTGATTTGTAGAAGAGTGAAGCAAGTCCTCTTTGCCTTCAAGCTGCCTGGAGCTTGTTTGCTGTACTTTAGTGATTTAATCAGAAAAAATGCTGCCTCAGTGTATTCTTCACTGATTATCATAAACTTTATTTAATCAGGTAATGCTACTGAGATTCGCTTTTGTAAGAGAGACCCAAGTAGAGAACGGGACGCTGACATCTTTGATCAAAAGTAATCACAACTGCTCCTGAACCACAGTTTAAAGTTCCTCCAGTCGGCTGAGACGTTAAAGGTTTGGAATCGTTTGTCATCTGTGGTCCTTCCACTGTGAAAAATACAAGCGGAAAAAACAACAACAACTGGGTTTTCATGATTATTTTTAAATGGGAGTCTGTAGGAGGCACTTTTCAGAGCTGGTCGCTGCATCCATCTCTTTACACAGTCCATGGTGCAAACAGGCCGTTGGGTAATTCAACAATTTTACCAATAAGCCGGTCTTGTTATGGATGATGTTTTTGTTTTCCTAAGCCCAGCTTTAACAGCGTCCATGCTTATATACAGATATTCAGTAGGTCATCTTTACTATCGTGACTCGGCTGGTGAAATAGCAGGTACAAATTACCATCAAAACAGGCAGATAGCATCGAGCTCTTATTGACGAAATATGCATAAAAAGAAAAAACCTGCAGCCAGCGGTGCAAAACAAAAAGACAGAGGCCTCAGTAGCTGATGATTTAAAGTGTCCTGAGATAAAACTGCTGTTTAAGGAGTGTGCAGGCGATGAATGCAGCGGCGAGCGAGCAGAAAGGAGTGAAAAGGGAGCAGCTGCTTTGTCATGTTTACATGTTCTGTGCTGTGAAGCAGCTGGATGAAAGAACAACTAAATGCTGTTGTTAACCTTCAGGGTTTCAGTCCTGCACGTTTTGTCATTTCCTGCAGGAACCGGCTCAGATTCAATTAGAGGTGACCTACTGGATGTAATTGTGTGACTGAAGTAAATTAGAGCACAATACGTCGTTCATATGTTCAGGTTGAAGCTCATTCAAGGTATTTATTGTATCATCACAATAAACAGAATGAACGCCCAGTAGGCTGCAATATGCTGAAGTATTTTCAGAATAAAAGCAGGATATTAAATGGAACAGGTGTCAGGCGTTCATTATGTTACTTCAACTTTTAGCTTTTTGTGCACACAGACAACGAGGGAAACCTTTGAAACCTTCTTTATGCATTTTAGGATTGGTTGATCAACAATGGCTTTATGGCTTTATGGCAAATTCCTGAGCTGCTTTTTGTTACCAGCCAGAAATGTATGGCACTGAAGGAGCTGCTCTTAATCTCATTGTACTTGTGTATAGTGACAATAAAGGCATTCTATTCTATTCTATTCTAAAAAAAAATTAGTTTGTTTTTTCTGTTGCAAGCTGGAAAAGTAAACGGGAGAAGATCATGATCGGTGTGTAGCACATCTGACTTTAATGCAGAGAAGAGGTTTGTATTCCATCACAGACCTGGAGCTGAAGTTTGTTGTATTATTAACCTTAACCATCATTTTCCCCTCAACATAACCAGCAATAATCATGTTATTTGCCATAACTATGACCTTTCCTTCACCTAAACCACACAAGCAGGAAAAGCACCTGGACTAATATTACATTTTGCAGAATTACAAAACCGTTTATCTGGTTTTGGCAGTTGTAGATCTAATCTTGAGTTCAAGTAGGATTGAGGGCAGCATGAAGAGGTGATAAAGAACTGTTACAGCAACTGATAACGTTTTAATATAAAAGACATGCGGCTGTTATATTATGGAAGACTTGGAAAAGTTGAACATCCAGATGTGAAACATCAACATCATAGAAAATGTTCAGGATTGTGTGGCATCGCAAAGTACGAGTGATTTAGATCGAACGCAACTCCAGACAACAAAATGCATTTAAACCCAATATTTTATGGTTCTGTTATCACCAGTTTGCCTTCATAGCCTCGTCACGTCTTTAACATCTTTTGTGGTTTATTACACATCCTTATGCTGAAATTAGTCTGAGTGTATATTTAGACTCCATCATCTATTGATGCTGTGGATCCATCCACCATCACTTTGAATGCTAATCAGCCTCAGACTCAGTGGCATTCAGAGATAGCTATGGCTGACCAGACAGCACAGGCTAACTTTCCTTCCATCAAATGCTCCTGACAAAGGCAGCCACTGTGCAAATGCTGCATTATCCAGTTATTTCATGTTGCTCTGGATCAAGATTCATTTCCCTGCAGACTGATAGAGCGAAGAATGAGTTCAGACCGGAGCTGAGAGGCATGACTGTCTGAGCTTTGTGTTTGAACAGCAAACAGCACAGCAGGGGACACAATTTCCAGCCTGCAGGCAAGGAGGCTAATCTCCCAATTAGCTATTAAATGTGCTCATTAAAAACTGCAAAGGCAAATGTCCTGGAATAATACGCAAAAACAAAAACAAAAGATGTTGTTCTCATACATCCTTTGAGGCGAGCAGCATGAATCCGGCAGCTTCACTACTGTATGCGCAATCAGTAGCTCTTTGAAGGAGCTGCTTGCAGTCGGCAGAGGCTCTGCTCCGCGGTGCTGGATCGTTTTACGGGCCTCACTTGGCTCCTGTGGTGCTGTATATTATACTTGAGTGGGTAGTTTGTTTGATTCTTAGAATTTAACTAAAATGACTCGTTCCCACCTCCGCATGCTAAAAACGATCCATTTTGGAAAAGCATCAGCGCGTTGTGTTCGTGTACAAATGGCAGTTTGTACTTCTCCTAATTGGTAAATTTATTTCAGAGGTAATGATGTACTGAAGGATAACTTCATTCCAGTATGCTAATCTTTGCATTAATCACTGTAAACCCATTTTAGAATATTCTGCTGCGATGCTCGATTAGTTTAGCTGAGCTGCACTTCTTCTCCATTTGAAGGCATTTCTTTAGAAACTGACCAGCAGTGCTTTATGCAGAAAAACATTCCCACAGGTACACAAGGTTATGCAAGTTAGTACAACAGAATTAAACCACTTTTATGTGCTAAACACAAGAATGTGCTGTTAAAGTGAGATTAGTAGTTTAGGGAAGGGCATTGTGGGAAATGCCAACAGTATGGTCTGTTTTTTATTAATATGTCCTATAATGTTAATGGAGTGTTTAAACAGAACATCACATGATGCACATACATGTTTAAAGCTTTCTGCATGTAATTTTAATACAGTAAACTGGAATGGTTAATGTTAGTGTTCAGGTCAGGGTGAGTGTAATTCATCACGACTACGTGGCAAAGACAAGCTGCCATCCTGTTTTGCCTGCTTCAGCTTTTATTCTAATTCAGATTTTGATTTTAGTAATTTTATCCTGTCCTGATGTTTTACATATAATTTTGTCGTTTTACGTGAACTTTGGTCGACTCAGTTTATTTTAAATGTGCTGCATAAACAAAATTTGATATGATTTGATTAAATGTGGTTTTACCATAGTTTGTTGAGCACCTGAATATAATCCAGACCCGCTAACTTTAAAAAATAAAATAAAAATGTACATATCCAGGCCGCAGGTGTCTCTAAGCTGCAGGTGTCCACGATGTGACATGAGATGTTTACACAGAAAGATTTTTTAAACTTTTAATTAAATACGTAGCGCTAACACACACACACATACGTACCATAAAGGCTTTTTTTCTGAACAGTTCCTGTAACACGCTGGTTAAAAACATATAGCAGCTACCAGGAAAAGTCACTGATGGCTATCTTCATCTTCCTCCTGCACTAAAACCACTAAAGTCGTCTTCTTCAGTGTCGGAGTTGATCAGCCTCAGAACTTCTTCATCACTTCCTCCGTCTCTCTTTCGTTGTCAGTCTCAGTGTCACTTTCGTCTTGAGGCAAATTCGTAAAAATCGTGAAAATCCATAAATTAGCCGCGTCGTTGTTTAAGCCGCCGTGTTCAAAGCGTGTGAAAAACGTAGCGGCTTATAGTCCAGAAATTATGGTAAAAACTTCACAACTAAAACTGAAGATAGGCAAATGGAGCGTGTACAGGGTTCACCATCCTAAACTGTGCAGTAAATCACCAGAACCGCTTTTTATTTTTAGTGAGGTTTAATTAATACCCACATAACGAAGCAGCAAACCATACATACTGTCCTCTTTAAGCAAATCTACACTGAGCATCCAACGCCTGTGTGCAGCCAGTGGGTACAACGAGTCTGATGCAAACCAACAGCACCAGATCAGAAATCAAAAACAAGTGAGTCTTGCACAGATATGCTTGAAATATTAAGTCAGACTACATCATATACAACCTAAGAATGCTGGTTTTATCTGCTATCGCCGACGTGTTCTTCAAGATGCAGCACCGCCTATCTACACTTTGTAACCACGAGGATATTAAAAGGAGCCGGTCCTGCTCAATTATTTTGACATTTCAGCAAGAAAAGAAAAAAAAAAGAAAGTAAATTGGAAAGAAGTTTTAACGATCAGGTTCATGGCGGAGCATCTGACAGGGCAGCCGGGGACATAAACAGAGATAAAAACCAAGGGGAAACAAACATCAAGATATGAGGCTGGACGCTGGAGAGACGCGCATAAATCCTGGATGAGATTTGATTATTAGGACGAGAACAAATGCGATTCTGCTGTACTTTCTGCTCTGTTTTGAACACTGTTTGTTCCTGTCTGTTTAAATCATGTCCCTGCAATATGTAGAAATAATTTGTTTACTGAAAAGCAACTGCATTTGATTTATTGGCATCAGGACACAACTAGAACATGCAGTCTGTAACTTTTTTAGAAGCAGAACAATAAGTTGACCCAGAATTTCCCTTTATCTCCACAATGACAAGCATCCAGCTCCTTCTGTCAGTTATGTGTTTTCTGTTAACCACAAATAAAGCAGGAACAGTAGGAAGGATGCTAAGAAGCTCTGCTTAGTCGTGTTCAGTTGTCTTGCAGGAAAACCAGTTATTCAAAAGTCCCTAAAGGTTTTTGTAGGTAATTTTCTGGGTAATCTATGTTTTGGAGGTTGATTAGGGGCATTTTCAATCTTAACATGCATGAATACAATAACAGCAGTTCAGTTTACAACCTGGTTTAAACAAAACTAAACATGCTGACTGGTTTGTGTGGGTGGAGCAGCAGCAGCATGAAAACACACAAACGTTTTGTGGTCACATCTATAAAAGCTTGATGTCATATTTATATGAGACAAAAGGGTGTAAAGTTAATAACCTCGCAGCTGTTGTGTGTCATAAAACTCATTTCCAGATCTCATGAATCTCTGGCAGAACTTTTGGTTCAGCAGGTCGTGTTTTCTGACAAATTAGTCAAAGTTTAATCAGCGACAGAGAACCAACCAGAAAACGACAAGAACGCTGACGTCTTCTCTGCCGTGAGCTCACAGAGCGTTCTGAATGTATGCGCCCTGCAGGCTGCTGACAACAGCCTTGAATTGCAAAACATTTTGGCCAAAGAGGGAGTAAATCACATGATACCACCGAGAACGTCAGCTGAGGATAGAGTCAGAAGAGGCTCGGATCCTTAAATGACCCACAAGGATTCTTTAGTTCTGTTCTCCAAGAATCTAAAGCAAGTCCAGCTGCCTTGGCTGAGCACTTCTACAATGAGCCTCAGGGGGTCTTTTTACTGTTAAAAAAATCTCTGTACAACTGTAAAGAAAGTAAAGCTGTATAAAGACAATATCTCTGCAAATAAGTGTCTGAATTCTGTGTACTCATGAAACCTTTTAGGCACATGAGCTGAGTGAAAAGCTGTAAATTAAATGAAGAAGGCTATTGGATGCAAACATACTGTTTAAATCACAGTAGCTCTGATTATGAAGAGGACAACTGAGAAGTCTTTCCAGCCTGTGGAGGTTTTGTTTTTCCCCCATAGAGTGGCACAATAAGGAATTTGAAATAAAAAGTAAAACTGCAGATCTGAGTGTTTATCTTCATTATAATGCAGCATAAGATCTTCTTCTAATCATATCAGATTTTATTAACATGACATTCTCCTGACAGGTAAAACGAGTTGTCTGTGAACTTCAGATGTAAACTGTAAATGTAGGTTGTTCATACCGAGAAGTGACTCTGAGAGTGATATGGAGCAAGAGGGGAGGTGGTGCTGGAGGTTGTAATAAAGAAAGAAAGAAAGAAAGAAAGAAGGAAAGAAAGAAAACACCCTGAAAATAAAAGCTGTCTTGACTCTTTAATTTAAGGGCGTTCTCCTGCCTGTCGTGACCTTGCCTGAGGCGAGCTCGGGGTCAACCTGCAGTCAGGGTCATAAAAAGCAAGAGGTTGTCACAGGCCTGCGGGTCTCCGGATGAGGTGACCCTGCAGGCGAAGCTAACCAAGTGAAAAGAGGAAGAAAAAAGATATATAAAAAAAGAAGCACACCAAAAAAATGACAAGGTGATTCAGTTCCTCCTTTGTTGCAGTCACCTCGAGCAGCTTTCAAAGCCGGACTGACAGCAGTTTACCTTCCTGCGTCTGACATGTCTATCATTGTGCTGCCAGTTTCAAAAAACACAGTTTCTGCCTCCACAACAGACCGGTTTCCCCCCGACAGCATCAGCGACGGAGCGTCCGTAAGCTGGCCTCTGCTTCCGCCCTGTAATAAGTGCATCTGACAGACGCTTTGTGCTGCTCAACAGCCCGTCTGACTATTTCTACGGCGTTTGGTGTCTAAAAACAGCTGTCAGCGCCACGTTTCTCAAATTACATATCTGTTAGGTAATTGATAAGAGGCTGCGGTTTGTGTGTCTGTGTGTTCAGGTGTGTGTGAAGAGGTCATTGTTGGCATGTTTGAGCTTCCACAGCGATGAGCGTGTGTGTTGTGAAGGGCAGCGATGAAAGAAAAACACTGTGAAAAAAAAGCTGTAACAAAGCAGCTAAAGTCTGGCAGCAAAGGATCCAGAAAACCAGGAATGCTGCAGCGTTCAAACTGTACACATGACTGAAAATCTATGAAATCATGTTGTTGTTTTTTGTTGCTGAAATAAATAAAACTGTGTAATTTAAAAATATATACTTTTTGTAAAAATACAGATTTTGGAGCCTTTTCTTATTTTATTGTTATTTAAATGAATACTTTGCTGTCATTTTCCCAGAAATGTAAAATTTAGCAAAACAGGAAAAAATAAATATTTATCATGTTTTATTTCCTTAATATACTTTTTCCTTTTACATAATTCAGATCTGTAAATCTTCATCCATATATCTGTCAATCTGAAAACTAATGTTTTTGGTATATTTAAATACAGTAAAAAAATATTTTAAAAGAGGAAATTTTACAGTTGAATATTGTAAAATAGCTAAATACCATTTGTAATACTGCAGATGTTTGATGCAGACATTATGTAAAATATTGGCATTTATTTATTTATTTATTTATTTATGTGTCATCATTACAGTCAATATGTAAATAAATAGGATTTTTTCTGTGTTTTTACGAGATACCTATAATTTAACAAAACAGGGAAACTATAAAATAACTGTTTTGAATTTTTAAAAATATTTATCATTTTTCAGATGTTAAAATATATAATTACTTCTCTTTCAAAAAATAAAAAATAAAAATATCTGTATAAAGTAGAGATGCGCCGATCCG